>NC_090738.1:16278629-16288629 GCF_036898095.1 Palaemon carinicauda | reverse complement strand
AAACAGAGACAAAGTTTTTCGTGCAATAAAAATTAGATGTGAAATCATTCTTAAAGTCACAAAGAGAAAAATATTGCAAAAGCATATTGTGCGGGGAAATACAGTAATCCTTTGAAAAATATGAACAATTATGTATCTATTGCGATAACATGGAGACAATTTACTGGCGGATCTAGAGCATCAAATAAGGAAGGAGTTTATATGACAGAAACTACTTTCTTTGATTTTTATTTTTTTGGGGGAACAGAAACTTCTTTAAAATTTGCCTTTGGGAGTTAAATAAGTAGCTTTCTTTACACACTTCAGTTTTACTTTGTTTTATTGTCTTGAAAGCGCCATCAAATATTTTTATCTTTCTCACTCACCGTTTTTATTGGTCATAAAACACATTATTCATAAGTATTCTCTCTCTCTCTCTCTCTCTCTCTCTCTCTCTCTCTCTCTCTCTCTCTCCGTTGACTATAAAACACCAGATTATTATGTTGCACTCCACCTCCCTCTCTATTTTTCTAAAGTATAAAAAAGAAAAAAAATAGGAGCTAATTTGCATATCATATTTACCCAGAACTGGAGGGTCTTAAAAAGTGGGGCGAGTAAGACCGCGTGATTATAAGGAAAATGAATATTCAAAGAATGAAAAAAAAGCCTAACCGGATACTGAGAAACATTTGTATTTACAGAGGTACTTATTCGCGTACAAATAACCTTATTTCGGCATAATCTATTCTTCTTCTTAAGGTTTTGCATTTAGAATTTTCTTGGTACAGTAAGAATTGTCTAAGGTGTCCGATATTGTGGTCATTAGAACTCCTCTAGCTAGATTGCAAGCTTAGTATTTTGGGAAGTTTAGCCGCTCTCTCTCTCTCTCTCTCTCTCTCTCTCTCTCTCTCTCTCTCTCATACGTATATATATATATATATATATATATATGATAAATTTTGCACATTTTTACGTGTTTTTCATATTCAAATAAGCCATATATATTTTGATATATTAATGTCTGGATTCTCTTAACGACCTCGGGATCAGAGCCCCAGGCGAAATCTCAAAAAGACAAGAGATTGGCTCCGGCCGGGAATCGAACCATGGTCGGCAAGCTTATATAGACAGTGACTAACCCATTCGGCCGAATGGGTTAGTCACTGTCTATATAAGCTTGCCGACCAGGGTTCGATTCCCGGCCGGAGCCAAGCTCTTGTCTTTGTGAGATTTCGCCTGGGGCTCTGATCCCGAGGTCGTTAAGAGAATCCAGACATTAATATATCAAAATATATATGGCTTATTTGGATATATATATATATATATATATATATATAAATATATACACACACACACACACACATATATATATATATATATATTATATATGTAATATATATATATATATATATATATAATATATATATATACATATATATATGTATATATATATATATATATAATATATACATATATATATATATATATATATTCATATATATATATATATATATATATATGAATATATATATATATATATATATGTACGTATATATATATATATATATATACATATATATATATATATATATATATGATATATATATATATATACATATATATATATATATATATATAAATATATATTTATATATATATATAATATATATATATATATATATATGTACGTATATATATATATATATATATATGATATATATGAATATATATATATACATATATATATATATATATATATAAATATATATTCATATATATATATAATATATATATATATATATATAAATATATATATATATATATATATATATATATAAATATTTATATATAGTAACAGGTAAAACCATAAAACAAATGAAATTTGAATGAACAGTTGATTCTCGTTTTGGAAAAGGAAAAACCATCCTTGTTTCAACTTAGAGTTTCGATTCATGGTTGTTTCGATCCAGAGGTCAAGTGGTTGACAGGAGTAGGGTAGACCTGTCATACACTGGGCAAAGTGATTGTTGAAGAATTCCTTTTGCTCATTTGACAAAGAAGGCAACATTGCCCAGTAATGCGGCAGCCACCTTCCAAAATTATGGTTTTTGTATGCCATCTGTCCAAGCAACATGTTGTATGTTTAGGAAATGTACTCCTGTCCATTTCTGGCATCAGGATTCTGTACAAGAGGGTCTGATATCTCTATGAACAAAAGTCAAAAGTCCCCCATATCGGTACCAGGTTTCTCATAAACTCTGTTGATCAAAATCTTGATGTCATCGTCAATTTCAAGGTCAGAGTGAGCCTCTTGTGTTTCGTTGAGTGTGTTACGCAGAATGTCCAGCTTCTCTTTCACATTTTCTGACAGTTCCTCAAGCTCAAGAATATCGCTCAGCCAAAGGTGGATAAAAGCCTCTCTCCAAGCCCTGATGTAGCACACACCATGCCTGTAATATTTGTCTTGTAGTGCTTGGTCCACAGATCCATCCATCAGAACTCCTGCTGATACTAGAGTGTCTTCGATACCAGAGCCCTTGAATCTCTTATATATAGCATACATGTACGACATCTGTTTGTGGAAAGCACCAGTGATTGGGGTGATATTTTTAAACCCATTCTAGATTCTCTGCCTTGAGTTGGACAACTGTCTTATATGTGGGCAGATCTCCAATGAGAAAGAAGAATGGGATTTTCTTCTTGTGCATTGTTTCCACTAGCTTTGTCATGATATCATGTATCACTGATTTACTTGGGGATTCATCATAGCTGGTGTGAAAGTACACCTTGCTCTTATTGGGAGGTGGACAGCAGCAGTGGGCAACACTGTATGCTGGAACCCGTTGCTCATGTGGTAAGGGTCTTGTATCAATATCGTTGGTGCGAGACAATGCCTGTATAACAGAGAAAGCACATTGCGGAGCTGTGCCATTCACTGGTGAGATTACCCAGGCATGAATTGGTGACTCGCTGGTACTACCAGGGGGATTCTGCATTGTTAAACATGTGTGATCTTTCCACAATTTCTTGTCAGCTGTTCAGAGATCTGCTTCTGGCCAAGCCTGGTAAAAGGCACCTCACCTGGTTTCCTTTCGTAGCTTTCTGGCTGCATGAACATGACATTAGTTCTGCTGCACTGCCTGTCATTGTATCCAACTTGAAGTTATCGTTATCAACAATGACAACAGCCTGCTTCCTATCTGCAATCTCTGGTGGGCAGGTGTCTGACACCTCAACATCCTTAAGTGCCCAGTGGTCATAGAGAAGTGCATCTGAGTAGTTGATGCACAAACCACTCTTGTGAAATGTGTCCACCAGGTCTTTACTCCTTGTCATACCATGAACATTAAGGCAAAGGTTAACTGCAGGTGAGGGTGCGCTATCCAGTGACATGGTAGGTGATTATGAAGGCCAGGCTGAGTTTGGCAGGACTGAGATCAACAGTGTTTTTTATTTAGTTTGTTTTAACAAAGTCAACAACAGTAGGTGCTCACATACCTCTTCAGCTTCTTCGAGATGGTCAATGCGAGGTGGCCGTGGGACAGTAGATGTGTCTTTGATCTTCTTTGACAGGTGTGGTGGTATGTTTTGAATGAGCTGCTCATCATTGATGCCAAGGGACAACATAGCAGCCTCAATATAGTCACCCCCTCCCGCAGTGTCATACACCCATAGTCTTGTTCTTTGCATTTCCTTCTTGGAACCAGTTTTTTCCTGATACTCATTTAGGAGCAGATGTTTGATGTAGGGCGACTTAACTTCGCCCACTAAATAACCATAGTCACTGACATTACGTTTGTAGTCTGCTAAAACAGACTGCAATGAAAGATCTCACGCTCAGCAAAGATGACGGTATCCACGTGTCTAAAAAATAAATTGTTCGCCTCTGACATAGACACATTCTGGAGATGCATTCCTTCGCTTTGTTCAAACCTCAGGTGGCTTACATACTTTCTCCAGCAGTTATGGTGATACATAATGTCTGTTGTAAAAGGGTCTGACCTCAGTGATGTAGACTTGAGAAATCGTGAGAGATGATCCTGCAACTCTTCATCTTCTATCAAAAATGTGTGCTGTTTGAAGGAGAGCCTTGCTGACTGTGTGTTGATTCTGAACCTCTTGCCGTTTGCTCTATTTGGATGCTTCGTGTCTTCACCCATCAGACACCATACACATTTGGTTTTCTCGATGAGTCATCCACCCACAGAAGAATGCAGGTGTTTAGCAGGCAATAGTCCCTCTGTCTCATCATCACACAGAACTGGCATTTCAGAGCTTGGTTTTTTACTTGTACGTGGAACAATGTTACTTTAGTTCCGTTTGCGTCGTCAAGACTTTTCAACCTTGTCAAAAAATTAGATTGATATGTAGCATCCTTGGTGTATGTAATAATTTACAGGCTCATCTCGCCATGAAGTGGTGCTATAAATATCCAGTCCTGACCCTCTTTTAGACTTTGACTCTAGAGACTCCCACTTTCCTTTGCTGATGGTATTTGAGGACTTACAAGTCTTTCCACATTTCGGAACATTCATACGACATCTTGCTGTCAATATCTATTCGAAATGTCTTGAGTATTACACTAATTCAGTCTTGGTCCTCTTTTAATAGTATGGAAGTGAGGAAGCAGAACCATACAATTTGTCCTGAAACCAAAGAAAACTCTCTTAGCGGGGTGAATTTGAATATAAAAAACAGGTCAAATCAATATAATAACATCAGAAATGAATCCCCTATGTCAAAAAAACCCTATAAAACATATTTTGTACAGCACTATAAGACAAACCAGGAATAAGTGAATTTTTTGAACTGGCGATGGCAGTCATGTTGCTTTCAGGCCTTTCAAAAGTTATGCCCACACTTTTGACAGGGGCATCGGGGATGAATTCATTTTTTATCCCTCCAAAACGTCAAATTCATTGAAAAGTACCTCCGCTCTCAGTGGTCACGGAACTTATGAAAATGACCCATATATATATATATATATATATATATATACAAAAACACACACCCAGATATATATCTACCTATCTATCTATCTATCTATCTATCTATCTATCTATCTATCTATCTATATATATACATATATATATATATATATATATATACATATATATATATATATATATATATATATGTAAGTAAATAAATTAGAGAGAAATATAAATCTTAACGACTGAACGTTACCTACAACAGTAGGAGAGCACTTTGAAACTGACAAACAATACCGCTACACGTTATTGTATACAGCTCTTTCGAAGACATCCCACGAATATACCATTCTGACACAAGCCGAAAATGATGCCATTCCGCATCATGTTAGAAATCCTTCTATCTCGTATCCGCTAATGCAAGCTGTGACAAAGAGCAGCCATCAAGTCATTTCGGGTAATATGATGAAATTAGGATTCGCGGAATTTTCGAACGAAAACAGTAATATATTATCATGTCGAACTAACGGCTGATTGGCTAACACTTTCGTTTCTAATCATGATTGGTTAATAGGTTTAGATAGCTCATTGGTAGAAATGAGAAGAATAGTGGTAAATGTACATGAAAGATTAATTGCAATACATATGATGCGTGGTGTAAAAAAAAATATTTTATTTCTTTCGGGAAATTACATATTTACAGAGGGTAAAATTAGGACATAGCTACCTACATCTTACTGCTTCAATAAAAAAAAAAAAAATCTTTGATCTTTGATCTTTGGTTACAATTCCCGTTCAACCTTTAACTACGTCAGTTCCCACTTTTATTTTTCTGTCTAACCTCTCATGTTCCTTTACAATGCCTCTCTAAGGCTTTCCCTTGTTGCGCATGGGTGCTAAATGACCTCCCAGGACCGTGTGCTACACCTTCTGTCTAGTAGTAGTAGTAGTAGTAGTAGTAGTAGTACTGGTAGTAGTAGTAGTAGTAGTAGTAGTAGTAGTAGTAGTAGTGGTAGTAGTATTAGTAGTAGTAGTAGCAGTAGTAGTAGTATTCTTTGGGAGAATTTGGGAGTTTGGGAGATAAAGGGTTTTGCTGTGTAATCATTTTTAATCTCATATTCAGGAAATGTACTAATTGTAACTCTCTCTCTCTCTCTCTCTCTCTCTCCTCTCTCTCTCTCTCTCTCTCTCTCTCTCTCTCTCTCTAAGTTCCATCAGTCACGTCAAAGGGTAATTTTATACTCTAGACAAACAAATAACTTATTTATCTCGATGGTGAGGATAAAGGGACGCGAGGGTGAGGAGCTTCAAGGACACAAAAGAGGTTTATTTGATTGTTCTGTAGGAAATCCGGATGTGATGTCCCTGCTCGTACGGTTATGGACGAAAAATAGGCGTTGTTTTTAGTGCTTTAATTATATGTGAGCCACTTTATCTACTATATATTCCTTTTTGTTTTTCAAGGAGAGAGAGAGAGAGAGAGAGAGAGAGAGGAGAGAGAGAGAGAGAGAGAGAATTTATCACAAAAAAATCCAAAATTTTCAGCAATCATATGTTTTATTACGTTTTATATTCCCACAGTATTGAACCCACAGCAAACACGCACAGAGAGAGAGAGAGAGAGAGAGAGAGAGGAGAGAGAGAGAGAGAGAGAGAGAGAGAGAGAGAGAGTTATTATTTATGACTGGGCATTTATTACAAGATTGAAAATTGAAATTTTGAGTTGAATACGCATATTATGGATGGTTTCACATTCCACAGATATTAGGCAATATTTTCATAGGAGAGAGAGAGAGAGAGAGAGAGAGAGAGAGAGAGAGAGAGAGAGAATAAGTTAGCTACCCTTCTATATACTCCAAGTAGTTTTAAAGTGTTCCATGCTTACCTACTACTTAAAAGAAGTGGATGAGGCATCGTTAAACGTTTTTAAAACTTTGCAATTAGGTTAAAGGGAAATATACTTCACCGTTTTATTTCTTCACTATCTATCTTTACTGATTTGTGACGCTCCGAAAGAAGGTTGTGACTCAAAGGCAGGATTGAAGTAACTGAGTAAACTATATTACAGAACATTCGTTTATATACACATAAACTCCAGGCAAAAAGGACATACAAAACATAACAGGCTATTTCATGTTCAACCGACAAGCTCACCGGTTAACAGTTAACGGTGAGAAAAACAGACATGTTATTTCAGGTTCCTATATGTGTTAGGGGGAGAGCAATGATACATGCATAATATATACAAAAAATTCAATATCGTTACTATGTACGATCGTGTGACACACGGTTGGTACATGGGTCCCCTCTAAAAAGGACATAATGTACATGTTAAATTGGGCCCCCTCATCTTGAGAGGTGAACTATAGGCATAACCTCGTATTAGACGATCAATGGAGACCCAGTCTTCTTCGCCACGAATGTTTAGTAGGAATGCTTTCGGAGTGCGTCGGATCACAAGGAAAGGACCCGTGTAAGGGGGCGTTAGAGGTGGCTTGCTAGTGTCGTTGGGTAGGAAGACTTGCATTGCGGAGAGCAAGTTTGTTGGTATGTGATGCTTTGCTGAGGGCTTGTAAATCTGGCTGCATGGAGTAAATTTTCCCACGACGTGACGTATGTGCTGGAGATCGTCGGAGAAGGTTGGAGAAGGAAAAAATTTGGCGAGGATGACCAACGGGTCACCATACACAATATCAGCTGCCGAGACGTCGAGGGCATCTTTAGGTGTGGTCCTTAGTCCCAGGAAGACTCAGGGAAGCTGAGTAAACCAGTTGAAATCCTTGCAGCGGGACATCAAAGCTGCTTTGAGGGTGCAATGAAAAGGTTCAACCATTCCATTGGCAGAGGGGTTGCTGGCAGTTGTCTGATGTAGGGGGATGCCCAGGAGATTCACTAATGATGTCCACAATTGAGAGGTGAAATTGGTACCCCTGTCAAATGTAATATGCTTAGGATACCAAATCTTGCAATCCATCCTGAGAGTAAGGAAGATATACATATGGCGAACATTGCAGTTTCCATGCGAAAGGCTTCAAGCTAACGAGTGGAGCAGTCGATGACGGTAAACAGGTAACAATGCCCTTGTGATGTGGGTAGGTGGCCCTACAATGTCAAGGTATATGTGGGCGAAACGACACTGAGGTTGAGGAAAGGTGCCCACTCCGGAATCTGTGTGTCGATGTACTTTGGAAGTTTGGCAAGAAGTACAGGCTTGGACCCAATCCTTAGCATCCTTAGAAATGCCGTGGCAAATTAACTTTGTCTTCAGCAGCTATGCAGTAGAACGGCACGAGGGCTATGAAAGGCCGTGAAAAAAATCAAACACTTGTCGGCGCATAGGAGCAGGATTCCAAGGTCGCGTTGTACCAGTACTGACGTCACAGAGGAGGGTGGTGTTGGAGTTGTCGAGGGGGATGTCTTCCCAACGGAGGGATGTGCAGGATGTCATACATACTTGATACTCTGGATCCTGTCATTGGGCTTTAGCCAAGGCATTGTAATCCAATCCCAGTTGAACGGAAGCCAACGTGTTTCTTGACAGGGCATCAGCAACGGGATTCATTTTCCCAGGGACGTGTTGAAGGGTACAATTGTATTCAGCCATGGCGGAGAGATATCTGTGTTGACGGGAGGACCAGGCGTCAGACTGTCGACTGAAGGCGTGCACCAGAGGCATGTGGTCTGTGCGAAGGACGAAGAGCATACCTTCTAAGAAATGGCGAAAGTACCGGACAGCCAAGTGCACCGCTAGTAATTCGCGATGAAAGGTAGAATAACCCGATTCTGCCTTGGAAAGTTTTCTGCTGAACAAGAACAATGGACGGGGCGAGCCGTTGACCACCTGTTCGAATACTGCACTAATAGCGACGTTGCTGGTATCGGTGGAGAGAAGGACCTCATAATACCCCTCCAAGAGGTCGAGCGTGGGGGAAACTTTCGCTTTGTGCAGGTAGGAGGTCACGTCGGCGATATTTGTGAGGGGGTTAGTGACCTGGTTCTTTTTACATATTCAGGTGCCTGTATTCCCTGCATGGACAGAGGGAGGCGTCTTTCTTCAGAACGATGTAAAAGGGTGAAGACCATGGGCTGGAGGCCTTTGGGCAAAGGCCCATTTCCTCCATTTCAGCGAACATCCGTTTGGTGGCAGCTGATCGCTTCGGTGCCAGACGTCTGAATTTTGTGAAGACTCGGGGGTACCGTGCTTGGCAGGAACCGTGGGCGTTTGGCGAAGTTCTGGATGGAAAACTTCCGGGAACGACGTGATGAAGTGGGCGTAGGCATCCGTGGGTGCAGTGATGTAGAGAGCGAGGTTGGAAGGGGGCGTGTTGAAGAGGTGTCGATAAGTACGAGTCTGCTTTGACCAATCGTCGGTGGGTGACATTGACCAGAAGGTGAAAATGAGAGAGGAAAACCGCACCGAAGATTGGGAATGTGACGTCAACAACCAGAAACTTCCAATTAAATTTACCGTTTTCGAAGGATAATGTGAGGTTCTCGTACCGTAGGTGGGTATCGCAGATATGTTGGCAGCTACCAGGCGGACCGTCGGCAGACATAAACACACTACGTCGTGTCCTGAAAAGTTCCCTTGGCAAAAGAGAATGAAAAGCACCCATGTCTACCAAATACCACACGCCCGTTTATCATCATGTAAAAAGAAAAGATTAGAAACATGTGAGGCCACCGCCACGAGTGATGGCCTACTTACACGTTTTTTGGCCACTGATAATCCTTGGCACATTTCTTCACGGCTGCCCCGAATCTGAAGTGGTAGTAGCAAAACTGCGGCCGATGGAAGGCTTTAAGTGGCTGTGGAAGTCGTTGGATGGTGCGCGAGCAAGTAGTGGGTGATTGATGGTTTTGTCGCCGATTCGGCACATCCAGGTGGGTGTGTATGTCCTACGGCATTCACGTCAGCTTCGGTTGACGTTGAATAGGCGTCCTCTTTGTCAGGAGTGGATACGTTGATGGAGGTTTTGAAGGTCATGAAGTATCTGTCCATTTATGGCATTGGCTTTGGTCATGAAGTCCTTTATGGGTAAACAATCGACATCGGGTATGGCAGCGTGTACAGGTTCGGGTAAACGCGT
>NC_090738.1:16268629-16273629 GCF_036898095.1 Palaemon carinicauda | reverse complement strand
CGTGTAGAAGTTGACATTGCAACTGCTGTTGCTTGACTCTCTGTAATTATCAAAACATTGCCTTTTATACAGAAAGATGAAGTATCAATTATCTAAAAGGTTTGTTTGGAGTGTCTTACAGTTTTTATTGGAGTTCTAATCTTATAAGGTAAAATATGGACTGATGGTTTGTGGGATATGTAGTATAGTCCAATTTTTGGGGACTCTAAAGGTCATTCACCGATAAAATGAAGCATCAGTAAGATAAATTGTGCAATGAATTAGATTTTGTATCTCTCTCTCTCTCTCTCTCTCTCTCTCTCTCTCTCTCTCTCTCTCTCTCTCTCTCTCTCTGCATATATATATATATATATATATATATATATATATATATATATATATATATATATATATATATATATATATATATATATATATATATATATGTGTGTGTGTGTGTGTGTGTGTGTGTGTGTGTGTGTGTGTAAATATAGATTTATATCTCCTACTGCGATCGAACCCAAGCCCCTTCAAATGCAACGCAAGGTCGTTACCGATCATACCATCAGTGGTTGTAGAAGAATGCGGAACCTACGCCCTAACTGCACTTCATGATTTACCTAGCGGGACATAAGTCGCTTCCCTGCGAGTTTTTCCTGACGTCCCGACCCACCAGGTGACACAATTGATAGCTTTTAATTCGGACTATCCTTAATGAGTAAATATGGATGAAAATCAACACATTATTTTGCTGAAATAGACACAATGTTCTAAATATTCTAAATAGACAAGAATGATTATCTATATTGAGACTTACAGTTTCAGGAAAATACAAGTATAAATTTCTATGGAACGTATGACCTGTAAGCAGTACTATGGCTCAATAGGTGTATGTTTATTTTTTCCTTTTTTTTATTGATAGATAAGGAAGTTTCATTTATGCACAGTTCAAAATTTGGAAGGGAAGTCAGCAAAGGTGCTTCTTTGACGGATGGATATATAGAAATGACAGGGCAGATAAACGTATATGAGGACAGGTAGATAGAGAGGGATACTAATAGGCATAACATTTATTAGATGGTAAGATGCCACAGGAGGGTAAGCCCTAGGTGGCTTTGAAATATGGGATCATTGCTATGTTCTCTTTACAATTCTGAACATTTTTCAACATATTTAAAGATAACCTGATATAATCTCTGGAATATCAATAAATTACAGACTGGTCAATTGAAGAATTATGTCATATAATGAACGTAAAATCTACCAAAATGATAAGAATCGATTAAAAATTATATAGTTAAGATGAAACTTTATATCCACATGTTTGTTATACATGAAGCGTTTCGTAAAAGACGAAGTTTTATTTTACACGAGACTGTATAGTATATAACAGGTGATATGTTTCGAGAAAAAGAAGGGATTAAAGCCTTTTAATTCTCTCTCTCTCTCTCTCTCTCTCTCTCTCTCTCTCTCTCTCTCTCTCTCTCTCTCTCTCTCTCTCTCTCTCTCTCTCTCTCAAAGGAAACACGCAAACACATAAGATTGAAAGGATGCAGCGTTTGTTAGTTTGCAGACAAGAGAAACAGCTCTCAAATTCCGTTCTTTGTACGTTGTTAGCTATCATAAGGCAAGATGGAAAGTGTAGTTAAAACACACACACACACACACACACACACAGAGAGAGAGAGAGAGAGAGAGAGAGAGAGAGAGAGAGAGAGAGAGAGAGAGAGAGAGAGAGAGAGAGAGAATTACAAGAATTTTGGATGTCTGGAAGACTTTTAGTTCGTCCGCGGAGACTTTATTTGCTCTTGGTAGCGTGAAAAAATTGGTTTAGAGAGGTTTTATGATATTTTCTATTTTATTCCTGAACTCGTTTACCGTTCCATTATTCACTATATCTGCAGAAGTCTGTTTCATGTATTTAATATTCTGTATGAAAAAAAATTACCACATTGAGTGGTGTTGTATCTCATTATTCCCAGTTTGTATCCGTTACCTCTAGACTGATTTGTGCTAAGCGTGAAAAGGTTGTTTTACTCTACATTTGTTATTCCTTTAAGAATTTTGGAAATATCTATTATCTATCTCCTTAGTCGTTGCGTTCAAACGTTTCGTTTTCCATTTATATCCAAGTTGACATACTGTAAAAACTGGTTTTGTGATACTACCTTGTACTGCTTTCGGTCTATCTACAGTATCCTTCTGAATACTTGGAGCCTAAGATTGGGCTTATGTAACCCATTAGTTTCTGTACTTCCTTTTCAACTTTATGCTATATTCAGTGAAGTACTTTTTTTTTTTTTTATTAATAATCCATGGATCATCCTGATGGCCCGCACTTTCTGTCTCATTACTCAGCAGTTAGTAAACTGTTTCTGAATTACTATAATCTATGTGAAAAAGTTTGTTGTAGTTCACATTTGTTATTCCTTTAAGAATTTTGAAAACCTTTATTAGCTGTCCCTTTAGTGGTCAACTGTGTAGATCAAATAAGTTCACCGTTTCATCCTCCATCTATATCAAAAGAGACTTAGTGTTGGAACTAGTTTGATGGCCCTAGCTTTTACTTCTTCCAGTCTATCTTTATCCTTCAGAATACTTGGAGCGTAGAATTTGATTCCGTATTCTAGAGGTGGTGTTACAAGTGCTGTGTTCAGTTGTAGTATAGTGTCTTTGTTCCTAGATTTAAATTGTGTGTTGATGTACCCTATTAGTTTTTTTTCTTTCTTTCTTTTCAGCTACTATGCTCTGTTTGGTGAACTTGAAATTCTTGCTAATAACAATGTCAAGATCTTCCTCCTGGTCCAAACTCTATTTCATTACACAGCAGTGAGTAATGTGGTTTTTTTTTTATTACTATAACCCATGTGCATAACTTTACAGGTCACACATTTATAAGATATTTGCCATTTTCTGGACTATTTCCCTACATAATTAGAGCCTCTCTTAGGGCTATTACAATTTCTTAGTTTGCAGTGTTTATGCCTAAATTAGTGTCGTCGGTAAATTTGTCTATTCTACTAGTTAATTCTATAACTATGTCGTTAATGTAAATTAGAAATAGTAATGGGACAAGGACAGATCCTTGAGGTACTCCGCTTGTAACAATTACCCACTCTGAGGCTTCTCCAATGATTACATGTCATTCCTGATCCCTATTGCTCTAATTTTAACGGCTTTTTCATGATGGATTTTGTCTAAAGCAGTGGTTCCCAACATTCTTCCAGTGGTGACCCCATTTTAGTTTCAACATACTTTTTGTGACCCCACTCAAATATCAAGGCTATATGTTTTTTTTTTTTTTTTTTTTAGATAAAAGATACTATAATTGATTACGGTATACTGTGTATCATTGAATAGCAAAGACCCAAAAATGCACTTCTGTATAATATATCAATTTATTTATGTAACACACGCTACATAATATAATAACAATTTATTTATGTAACACACGCTGCATAATATAATAACAATTTATTTATGTAACACACGCTGCATAATATAATGTTACTGATATGAGTAACAAAAGCTTTTTCTTGATAATAAACAGTGATGTTCTTCATGTGATGGTTGGGACTGCTTTTCCCTCACCAGTATCTTAATTCGTAGTGATGTTTTCGTTACAGGACAATGCAATTCATCCTCAGCATGGATATTAGTTCTCAGCTTCGATTTGATTAAAAGTAAAGATGAATAGGTCACTTCACACATATGCCGAAGAAGAGGGCAAACCGTTTTAAGTATACCTCTAGCCAAATTTGGATATCGAAGTAACTGCTTTATCCAAAACTGAATCTCTGTTAGGAAATTAGTCCGCTTTGGTAGTCAGATCTAATAAGATCAATAAATTCCTATAGCTATCTTTCAGGAACATTTGCAGTTGTTGTATCAAATGGTTCATGGGATGAATGAGTCTTTTCTAGAAAATATTTAATAAATTGCTCTTTTAAGGTCTCCAAAATGTAGGATCAGTAAACTTTGAAATCTGTTTTTGAATGGAATATCAGTATCATTTTCTTCAACAAATGCATTTAATGTCCGAAACATCTACAAATTTCTCTTTCGTCCTTTACTCACAAATATTCAGCCTTATTTGGAATGGATTTAGTTTTTCTGCAAAATCGAGAATGCCGGAACTTTCTTCCTGAAGTGGGAAATTGAGGGAATTCAAAATTGTCCATAAATCTACTAAGTATTAAATTTTTGCCTAATTATTCATATCACCTAAGAAACTTGAAAGTTCTGTTCTTCCTTGCCGAGATAAGAATTCTCTTACCTCAGTATTCAACTAAAAAATATCTGCAAGGGAATGCCTTTTGGTAGCTACCTTACTTCAGTTTGCAACAGAACTTCATGATCAGGATCCATTTTTTATGACACTTTACGAAACAAGCGGTTGTTCAATACATTAGTTTTATAAAGTTAACTGTTATAACAACTGAGAGCATAAGTTTCCGTACACATACCACCGACATTTTTCAACATGAATACTAATTATTAAAGAAATTATCCTATATTTTTCAATATAGCACAGCTTTAGTTGTTTCTAATGGTCTGTAAGAAAGAAATTCATCCTTAAAATCGCCTGTATTTATATATTGCATATAAATCAAAAACTGAGAAAGATTGCCTATATATTATGTTACATCAACTGCTAATGTGAAGAGATCAAGTGGAGAGGTACAGTACGATTAAAAAGCGTTATAATTTCCGAGGATTATGTTATGAACGATATCTTTTGCACAAGGTAAAATTAACTCCTCGCCAATGTCATGCTGTTTTTCTTGCTTTAGCTGTTCTCGGGAATACAACATAAGACGCCAGTAAAGCATATTTACTTTGTCTTTAGGAATTTCCATCTCTTTCAAGATGAGATTTTGATATATCCACAGGCTTAATCTTGAAAAAAAAACCGGGCTTTTCTTTCTTCTGATCTTTACATTTTTCAACTCAAAATTTTGTCTCAACTCATTCTGCGTCATTGAATCTTTTGAGAGCACTTCACAGCATATATATATATA
>NC_090738.1:16253629-16258629 GCF_036898095.1 Palaemon carinicauda | reverse complement strand
TATATGACATATCTGTTTTGACGTTCTTACTGTTTGTAGAATGATTTATTGTTAATTTGCTCTTATTATTTATTTATTTCCTTATTCCCTTTCGTCACTGGGCTATTTTTTTCCCGTTGCAGCCTTTGGCCTTAAAGCATCTTGCGTTGCTAGGGTTGTAGCTAGTAATAATAATAATAATAATAATAATAATAATAATAATAATAAAAACAATAATAAAAATAATAATAATGGTAAATGTTGCCAGTTCAGAGGGTTAATGTAAAACAAAGAGCAATGAGTTCCAATCAGGCCACATTATCAGTAGGCTCGAGAGCAAAAGACAAGTAGGAGAAATTAAATATTTATTTTCATCGAGAAGTCTCTGCCATATCAGACGTCCCTCCCGGAGTTTTACTCCTTATGTATTAACCTCTTCCCTCCCTACAGCTTATTCCTTCATTTCTCACGCGAGAAGTCATTCTTATTTATTTTAATTATGCAGAAGAGGACTGTCCGTCTCAAGACTAACTTCTTGGGGAAATCTTTTTTTTACAATCTCCAGGGATTTCATAGCCTCCTTCGCAGGCTCTTCTGAATAGAACAGATCTTTCCAGATTTCATGTGTTTAGAAAAAAAGTAGACAAAATTTTATTTTCTCCATATGTTTACAAAAAGGTTCAAATTATTTCTTTATTTTTTAGAAGGTATTATGTAAATATTTCAGCGAACAATCAGAACACTTGATAAATTCATGAACTGTGTCTTTATATATGTAATCTTATTGAGAGAATGAAAAGAATTGGACAACGATTTGAATCTTTTCGGAAAATTCTACTCTTTAAATGATAACCAAAAAAACAACACTTTATGCCCAACTAAGCTGTAACCTATTTCTTTAACAATAAAAAAAGGGATGATATTTAACTGAAATTAGTTAAGATATCTTCTTCAAAGTGGGGATACCTTAACGTGGTTTGTATATCACCAAGATCAGGAAAGATGTATTAGTCAGGTCCATACAAACCAGTTTGGTTTCCTGTGTGCGATCAGACTAAAATCTAATACCAGCACCAATTCACAGTGACCAGAGTGGTGATGAAAATGGCCAAACCACATGAATAGGTTCATGGCTTAGGTCTTTGTCCTGCAATGGACTAGTACCAGCTACATTGCTACTGTTGGTGTTGCCTTTTTAAATCTTAAGATATATTCGCAAAATAAACTTTCCTTATTAGATACTATCGCCTGTTCAACGTTAACTAAAACGAAGAAGATATCATTCTACTCAAATAATTAGATAAATAGAAGTATTTGAAATTCAAGGTAACCTAAGGATTTTACGCGAACAAATTAGTAATGATAATATCGGCATGAATTCCTTCCAGGTGGAATCTGCTTTTTAGTAAAAAAAAAAAAAAAAAAAAAAAAAAAAAGCACAATAACTGAATATTACCTTATTTTATTTAAAAAAAAAAAAACGAGACTCAACGAAGTGTTTACTCTAATCTAAACCGTAAAATATAAACCACACATTCTAAAAATCCTTTTTTTTATTAGAAAAAAAAAGTAAAAAAAATTGAAAGAAATCGTACTCATTCTCCACTTTCAGGAAACAAAAGACTTAAAAAGAAGTTTTTAGGTTGAATAAAAACTTCAAAAATCAAAAGCGCAACAAAGAAACAAACAAAACAATGGAAATGGCCCAATCCCAGGGAACAAAAGCACTTAAAAATAACAGGGGAAACCAGAATTCCAATTCCGGGTCCCCTCACACCGTCTCTCGCTGACCCACTAAAAATTCGAAGAAAATCTTCAGATTCAAGAAAGAAGCAGAAAATCCGAGATGGGAGGAAGAAATGAGGTGAGAAATGGACGAAGGGGGAAGGGAAATAGTTTTCAAGAACGAAGGATAGTGGTTTATAGTGTTCTTGAAAAGTCTCAAGAAGCTTATTGTTAGTGCTGTTTCTTATAGGGTATGTTTTAAGGATTTAAACAGAAATGATGATAGTATTTACAATTATGATGCAAATATTGGGGATAAAGATAATTTTGTTGATAATCATCAACTAATAATAATAATAATAATAATAATAATAATAATAATAATAATAATAATAAAAATAATAATAATAAAAGCATGGATGATGAAATAATGATTATGGGATCAATGATAGCAAAACTACAAAGATAAATATTATAACGATGGCGAAAAGGAAAATATTTGAATGCTACTGAAATATTAATAGAAAAAAATATTTACAAAATATTTCCATAAGCTTCAAAAACGAAAGCTTACAGATTATTGACAGTACTCTTATATCATCCGTACATTATTCCTGACATTTATTTTATACGATAGCGTACTTAATGCGTTTGCATGATGATAAATTAATACAAATGTTCAGTCAAAGAATTATTCAACTTGAAAAAGATGGCGTCGTTCCTTAATTCTATATTCACAAAGATCGTTAGGGTTTTTTTTTTCTATTACTAGTCCATATACTTTACTTCCTTTCATTTTGATCGTGGTTCGTGGTCTCACTGGCTGTTTTCTAGCCAAGGCTAGGCTAATGAAAGAATCAAACTGGGGTTAAGTGAATGATTACACACACAAGTAGTAGGAAATCCGTTTTCTTGAAATATAATTAAAAAAAGAAAAGAAACTTAAGTAGCATTTACAATCAACGGAGGCTATTGCACGTACTGTCATAAGCAGATAAAAAAAAATGAATACATTCTAAAAGGCCTGAAAAAATATTATGAAAGTAAAATACAAGAATGTGAAGTAGCTACCTTTCCTTATATGAGCCTGTACAATATTAGCACTGATAATACGTTCAGTATCTTTGAGAGGTAATCTCCTACATTATGGTTGCAAAATCAATAACCTGTATGTGTTTTTCATCATTAATTGCTAATATTTACTTGTTTAATTGAGGAGAATCGTAATTTTGTTAAATAAAGGCCTTTTTTATTGTTGTGTGTTTCTCTTGACAGAGAGTACAGTAATGGAGATTATTAAGTTATTGGTGTTTATACTATTTTCTTATGGTCGAGTGAAAGCTAACGCTGTTTTGCTACACACTATATTCCGTTTAAATCTTCCTACAAAATTAGACTTGGCCACAAAGTATTTAGAAGGTTGCTAATAGCTACCACTTCAATATCCCTTTATGAGGGTGGAAGGACGTCCCATGAACTCTCTGTCGATTGATTGTTCAACTAATCCCTCTGACTCCTGGGCGCGTGGTATACTAAGTATCATTCAAACTAAGAGATATTTTCCTGACAACAGAGATGTATACCAACAACCGAAAAGACTTAAAAAACGTAAGGATCCTATTATCTAGAAGAAATATTCTTAAATCGATCAATTACTCAACCAAAGATACACGAGGAATAAAGTTTATATCTAAAGATTCCATGGACACTTAATTCAAAAGCATTACTAAAAAATATATGAACAACTTGTAAATCTGGACTACATTGTTGTCGAGATTATCTTAGACGTGACTAACACATAAAAAAAGAAACAGCAGAGATATCTAACAACTGTAAAATCTTCAAAGTATCGGTTAATGCCATTTAAAAGTCTATTTAAGTCCTATTTAACCGATGATATCCCTGAAAGACATTTTGAAGGTTAGTAAAGTCCCTTGTCACCTAAGGGAAATAACTGTTGTAAAAAGAGTATAGTATATAAGCCTCTCCATAGAAATTCAATGTCATTCCTTCGTCGATTGTGTGAATAAATTTAATTTAAATATAAGACAATATTCGCTTAATGAAAATAAACTGTATTAAAAGATCACACCAAGATTAAATAATGCATTGATCTCCAAAGCAATCTTTCTCCTTTGCTTGAAAATTCCAACTTTTTTTCTTTCACAGAGAATTAAACTGATGCATAAACTTTAAAGATAGGAATGCTATCTCCTCTAGTATTTTTCAGACACGAATCGAGAAATTAAATGGAGAGAAAGCGATCTCTTAAATCCGCACATTGTTGAAACACAAAGTCCTTCGTACCGTGTAAGCGTCTGAAAGGAGATTCGAAGACATTCAATGGTCTCTTGGCTTCGATTTATCTCTTGCGAAAATTCCTCTTAAAGCCTTTAAGCAAAAGTGGATTGACAATCTCATTTTGCCGTCTCATTTGGTAGTTTCATTTGGCAGTCATTGTCTATCCTCAAAATATCTCATGACGTTATCCTGTCGTAGGTTTATCTTCCTCAGCCATCTCTCTCTCTCTCTCTCTCTCTCTCTCTCTCTCTCTCTCTCTCTCTCTCTCTCTCTCTCTCTCTCTCTCTTTCTTTCTTCTTCTTCTTCTTCCTCTTTTTCTTCTTCTTTATTGTTTGGGTCTTTTTGTTTGTATGTATGGTAACATGATCTTCTTCGGAGATTTTGAAATCAAATCTAATAATATATTATCTCTCTCTCTCTCTCTCTCTCTCTCTCTCTCTCTCTCTCTCTCTCTCTCTCTCTCTCTTGCCTATCCTCTTTTTGAAATTAAGAGATTTGACATTAGTGATATGTATCATCTTGTCTGTAGGTCTCTCGGTCACAGCTGCATTCTGACATTTAAAAGTTTTTATCTAGATTTAACACTACTGGTTTCGTTCAAGTGACCAAGAGGATAGTGGTTGTTGTTTATTACTCAGTGGGGAGTTAGGTTTACGTATGGCAGGTTGAATAAACTAGGTAAGCAAAATAAATAATTTTAAATTGTTAAATGTTTTATGCAGATTACGCCAAATGAACATCACAATTTTTGTTCATCAAAAATAATGGTATGATTTTATTTTTATATATATCTTTCTTCCAGTCTTTTTTCATATATAGTTTCCGTAACTACACTACACAACTATAAATGATTACATCTATATTTGCAAACATCTCAAATTTATAGATAAAAAAGAGAAACATTATTTATATATACTTGTTGCTATAAAAAAAATTATAGTTTCAAGAGCATTTGGGATATAACGGAATAGAACACAATATTATATAGTAAGTAA
>NC_090738.1:16226129-16246129 GCF_036898095.1 Palaemon carinicauda | reverse complement strand
ACAAGATCTCGCAAGGTCAGACTAATTTTCAGAATGTGCAGAGCAAAGCAAATACCACATAATTAACTCCAGTGGGGAAGAGAGTGAGGTTGGGTCAAGGTCATTCATGTCAACTTCAGTAGTATTGAATAATCAATTTAATGTTTTATCAGATTATTGTGAGGCAATAGATTTCCCTGTGAAACACACGGCCGAATTAAGTAAATCAGTGCATGCTCCCATAGATTTGCAACGAATTCATACAATAATAAGCCAAAATGAGTTACGACCAACATTATATGCTGTAAATTTAGAACACAGATCCTTTACATTATTTTTTGACCCTGGTAGTCCACGTAATATCATGGATTTGAGGACACATCATTTGTTGTTTTTGAACTTTCCGATAGAAAAATCCGGAGTGAGACTCTCGGGTATAGGAAATAATGAATTAAACGTGATAGGCATAACTCATGTTCAGTTCAAGGTCGGTAAGCGCACGTTTGCCGATACATTTGTTGTTGTACAAAACATTGATATGTATCCAGCTGTAATTATAGGATACCAATCTATGGGCAATCAAAACATTATCTTAGCCCCTGCCTAGCACGGCATGTATATTAAAGGAAAATTCTATAAGTCTTCTAATACCTTAAAATCAGTTTTGGATAAAAAGTAGACGACAAATGTAACCGTAACGTACGTTGAAGAACCAATAACTTGTCTCACTAATAAAGAAATAATATACGCGACCCAGCAGAATTCTCGTTCACCCGTAATATCATCTTGCACGCAATCTATCGAGCCAAACGTACCTTCTAATTTAATAGTGCAAGTAAAGAAAACATTACCGGGATCTGAAATATTAATCCTTTCCGACACTTTGAAAACTACGGATTGTCTGTCACACAAGCTATTTATACAGTAGGCTCACATCAACAATGTAATATTGAAGTCTGTAATCATTTAAATACCACTTTAGTAATTCACAAAAATCAACATATCTTGGATGTAGAAGTTTATAAACATCGTATTCTTACCGTTGCTGAAATCAATCACGCTCAATCAGTTACGAATGAATCCCTTTTGCAATGTATTTAAAATAAAATCAATAAAGACATTCAAGACGAAGAAATTCAGCAGAGAATTTTTCGACTTTTAACTGAATATCATGATGTTTTTTCCACTACGGATGGATCCTTAGGAAAAACAGATGTGATCGAGCATCAAATAAGGTTAAAGGACAAGCAGAAAATTATCTATGTACCCTCGTACAGACTCCCTATGAAATTCCAGAATGAAATAAATGATGAAGTAGGTAAAATGCTAGAAGAAGGAGTCATTAGGAAATCGAACAGCCCTTATAATTTTCCATTAATAGTTGTACCGAAAAAAGATCGAACATGGCGTATCTGCGTAGACTTCCGTCGTCTAAACGAGGAGACGATCCCGGATCGATTCCTAGTGCCATGTACTGACGATATTTTGTCTTTGTTAGGTCAGAATAAATATTCTACCAGTTTGGACTTACTTAAAGGCTTTCACCAGATATCCTTAGAAGAAGATAGTATCCCATACATAGCCTTCAGCACAGCCAGGGGACATTATGAGTTTTTATGGATGCCTTTTGGTTTACGTTGTGCTCCCAAAACATTTACAAGAATGATTAACATTATGTTGGGAGACTTGCTAGGGGATATATTGTATGCCTATATGGACGACCTTGTAATCTTTTCCAACACCTTAGAAGAACATCTACGTAAATTAGAACTAGTACTACAGAGACTAAGACAACATAACTAAAGGGTAAAGATTAGTAAGTGCGAATTTTTCAAAACAGAATTAATATATTTGGGTTTTATGGTGTCAAGCCAAGGTCTTAAAGTAGTCCATGATAAGCTGTCAGCTATCTGTAACTTTCCCATACCTACTAATGTCAAGTTAATACAGCAATTTCTGGGTTGTAGTGGATATTACAGGCGTTTTATACGCAATTATTCAATAATAGCCGCTCCCTTAACTAATCTTACGAAGAAGGGCGTAGATTTCATATGGTCTGAGCAGCATCAACAGGCGTTTAATACCTTGAAAGATGAACTGTGTAGTTCTCCTATCTTAAAATTTCCTGACTTCGGTAAGGAATTCTTCATTGCAACAGACGCCTCAGACTTAGGAGTAGGTGGGGTATTGCTTCAGCAATATGATAAACAATTTTTCCCGATAGCTTTTTATTCTCGATAACTGAGAACTTCCGAAAATGAGTATGCAGTAATAGATAAGGAAGGGCTAGCTATTGTTAATTCACTAGTGCATTTTAAGTTCATAATATACGGTTATCCCGTTAAGGTTCTTACTGATCATAAACCACTAACCGACTTCTTTAAAGGCTTCAACCACAGCACCAAACGAACTCGGTGGCATTTGATCATTCAGGACTTTGGCGCGAGAATCGAGTTTTTACCTGGGATAGCAAATATCATTGCTTATGCATTATCACGCAACCCCGTGTCATCTTGTACGGAGCCTTTAGCTGAATTAATAGATATATCAACATCCATGCCTATTGTTAAAACGATATCTGAACAAGAAGATTTGGGCTGGAGTGCTGAATTATTACAGACTGAGCAAAGAAAAGATCAGAAATGAGAAAAAATCATAAATGCTTCGAAAGGCAATCATAAGGAAAAAGAATATATACGGCATAAGCAGCAGAATTATATAATCAAAGACAATATTCTGTGTAGGGCCGTGACAAGGAAAACCCGCAATACACCACATGTAACTAACGACCAGGTAGTGGTACCAATCTCGCTTATTTCCACTGTCTTGAATTAGTTGCATGCAAATCCATTGCATGAACACCCGGGGTTCTCATTAATGTCACAGAAAGCCAAATCATTGTTTTATTGGCATACGATGCTTACAGATATAAAAAAAACACATAGCTAATTGTCGCACATGTTAGGAAAACAAAGGGCATACGAAAACACCTGTCAGTCTAGGGGCTTATCCCGTGCCCAATCAACCCTTTGAAAGAATATATTTAGATTTGTTAACAGGATTTTACGAGTCAGACAGAGGAAATAAGCACCTCTTAGTAATTGTAGATGTTTTAACTCGATATACAGAACTAGTAGCGCTTAAAACTAAAACTACGATTGAATGCGCTAGGAAGTTTTACGAGTGTTACATTTGTAAACATGGAATTCCACACATGATAATCTCAGACTCGGGTGGAGAATTTAATAATCACTTTCTTACCTCATTGTGTGAATTCCTTAGCATAAAGAAAATAAATACCATGATATATCACCCAGAGTCGAATGGGCTAGTGGAAAGAGCAAATAGGAAGGTTTTAAATAAATTAAGAGTAACACTAGGGGGATCAGACCCCAACTGGGATATTACAATACCTGGGGTACTGAGTACTCTGAATCATTCATATCATATATCAATTAAAATGTCACCGCACGAAGCATTGTATGGTACCCCAGTTAGAACGCCTTTCCATGTATTAACGCCTACAACTAATCTATCAAATCCTTTAAAAGAATGTATAAATGCAAGCAAAAGTCGTTTTGATATCCTTCGAAAGAATTTAGAAGAATCACAAATCATAATGAAAAGGAATCATGATAAAATAGTGAAGCCAACTAAAACATATACCGTGGGTGATAATGTATACATACAGGTAAATGTACGTAAAGGACTCAATTATAAACTAACACCTAAGTTTGAAGGCCCATTTAACATTTTGGAAATATTAACGGCCAAAAGGTTTACAGTTCAAAACGTATCCCAACCCACTGATGAGAGAATCGTACCATTGGCTCACATAAGAAATTAAAATAAGAGGGAAAGAAGTGAGGGAAAGATTTTTATTTTTTTTTACAAATTGTATGTTAAAAGTTTTTCTTCTTAATAAAGGAGTAAATACATATATATTTCTCGTTACAGGTTTCCAAGATGAATTTTTTGTTGTTGGGAGTGATATTGTTCGCTCAGACATTTTTCTCGTGTAGGATGAGCTTTAAAACTAAAAGTATAGATTTTAAATATGGCACTATAGTTAAAACACAAGAAAACGTTTTTATTACATCAAGTAATGTAGTTGTTGAAGTGCGAATGCAAGCCATTTTTCTCCCAGAAAATGACGTCACTAGCTTAAAAAGCGCCATTTCAGGGTTTGCTGTCTCATTAAATGAATTGCTTAGAAGACATTTGCCTTTTAATATAGAGAGTTCACTTGCATCAACACTAAAAGTTGCAGAGATGCTATCTGAAGACTTGCAAAATAAGACTTACGAGACAGAATCTTTGGCTCGTGACCTTTTGATGTGGACTGTAGGACACGAAAATCTGGAGAAACGTAACCCGTTTATTTTTGCTGCACTAAACATATTTGGTTCTATTGCAAGTTTAGGTTTAGGAATTTCCAATCGTCTTAAGATTAGTAATCAAAATAAGAAAATTGAGTTCTTGACTCATGAAGATGAATTGATTATGTCAGAACTAAGGAATCAGTTACTTTCAATCAATCAAATTATGAGTTTAGTAAATGAACATTCAAGTAATATCAATCAGATTATGGAAGTACAGGATTTGTTGGCAACGTTAACATATTATGATTCAAAAATAGATCACATATATAACAGAATTGCACATTTCATTGAGAAATCAAAAGATTATGTGGAAGCTATCACGTTAGCGACTAAAGGTGTACTGTCACCCCATTTGTTGCCAATAAAATACTTAAAGTTAATTGTGGAGAACGGACGGGAGAAACTAGGTTATATTCCTTTGTTAGACGCAAATAGGTTAGAATTTTATTACAGCCTAATTACAGTGAGCGTTAAAAATAACAGGATTATGATTACAATTCCCTTTGATTCTTCCGATGTCTGGCAATCTTAAAGGATATCACCATTTCCGACTTTCATGACGAATCACTCAAATCCAGTAATATTCAGTTTGACAGGACACGTATTGATTTCCCTAGACAAGGAAACATATACGGTCATTAAAGACTTGAATGAAATAACTCACTGTTCAGATGCAATGGATAGAAAAATATGTACAGCTGACTCACTTGAATTCCATAAAAACTTAATGGATTCATGCGAGTTAGGTATAGTGCTAGACGGTGCTCTCTCCCATACAAATGAAAATTGTCTGGATAAGCTTTATCCCTTTAACAATAATAACTTCAATTGCAGACTGATACGATACGACAAGGCCGGCTTCAATGTATCATGCCTTGACGGATCCACGTCCTATTCCCAAGTACGTTCGGATATGTTCAGGAATTCCTCGTAGATACTATTCTAGTATTTTCAATTCTTCTATATCAGTGCTCTCCCTAATATTAGTATCCTCTGTCCTTTCTTAAAACGTTGTTATACCTTATAAGCGTAATTCAGGAAAGTAATATTCTAATCCTTCATCAAACTTTGGAACCTTTCATTACAACATTCATGGGCCATCTGATACACTTGCAGCACGCTCCTCTATACTTCTTGATACGCCTTTTTCTGTTCCTGAGATAAGGAAAGGTCTGCAGTGCGGCCTTTCCCAAAGTGCACCCTCTACAATAAAAACAACCATTTATCTTCTGGTCATTTCATCGTTAACGCGACTGTTTCAAAACATTCAAAGAACTCGTCAGGGGTCTCTTCTGTGAACCTTGGAATTAACCTCTGGGCATCCATTACATTTAACACTGGATCGTGTATAGCAGGGGTCGCCTCTGTCTGCGTTGATGACTTTACACGAGGATTCAACAGCTCAAACTCTCTCTTATGTCATGCAATCTCTCTTGCCTCTTCCTTCTCCGTTTCTTCTCGTTCTCTCTTAATTTTTTCTCGTTTCATCTCTTTTTCTTCCATTTTTTTCGAATGTCTTTCGACTTCCCTCTCTAATTCTTTTTCTTATGCCATCATCTTCAACTTGATCAAATTCTCCTCCTCAGCATTTCTTTGAATTTCAGCCTGTACATCCCTATCTGCTTTCATGCCTTCATTTTGTGGGTCGACTGGTCCTTGCTTCGCTATAAATTCTTCCTCAGATTTCTCCAACAGTTCACGAGCGTGCTACAATATTTTCTTCTAACAACTTTTCCGAGTTTATCAACGATTGGCTTTAATCATCCCACTTGTTGCATTGCCACCAAATGTCATTAAAATAGAGAACCAATGAGCTTTGGTTATATTAGCTTCTGACAATTCCTGAACATTTGTATCATCAAAAAACTCTTTGATATTAAACTGTACCTTCTTTGAATTTAACCAATGATTTTATACCTCTCCTAAAATATATCTTAACAATATAAAAAATCCTCTCAACATTACTATTCAAACCTTTAATCCAAATATCTAAAACAGACTCGCTCGATTCCAAGGGTCTGACCACCAAAAATATATTATATTATGGTCCCATGCCTGGGAACTAAGCATATGATATTATATATATTATGGCTGGCAAGATATACAACCTTTCGAGTTCCAACTCCCTTGGGTGTTTTTACATTAAATCTGTTATACATGAAAATATTAACACCGGAGCTCTAAGACAGTTATTTAACTCCCAGACAGCAATATATTGAACACTAAATTACAAAAGGTCTCATAAGTACACTCAAAACAAAACATAGTATTTACTATTATGATCTATTTTAAACTACTTCTTACTACGATTCTTGAACAAGAGTGCGAGCGAATACTAATTTGAACACTGGTGATTGAAATAATACACTCTTCACAAAAATAAATATATCTATAATAATTAAAACATTTTAAAAGAATTTACATAATAAAAAACCAATCACTCAAACTGGTAAGTCGGAACAAAACTTAGACAAAGATGAAAATATTACGATCTGAATACTATATAATCACTTGAATTAAAATATTAAATCTGGATAAACCTTAAAAGAAATAATTACACTCTGAAAATTACATAATCAATTCTTTCAATTGTAATAAAATTTTACACTCTATTTGATTAGTCTTAACACTCAATAAATAGAGTGAACCAGATATCGATACATATACCTTCCGCTTTACTACAGGGCCAGTTAGAAAATCTAAGAGAATTTCTATAAATACTCACTTTGTTTACAAAAACCCATCATTCCAAAACTTTGGTATTGCACTGGACACTTTTAAAAAGATACACTGAGAGGAATGTGAGAGAGAGAGAGGGGGGGAGATGGCTATGAGTTGAAGCTGGGATTCTTTATCTAATCTATGCAACACTGAGGTCGCATTTCTATGAAACTTAGATGCTTCCAGAATATTCCAAAGGATCTGGAAGCTTGGTGGTGGTTGGCCTAACAGTGACGCTAGAGTTTCCAACTATCTTGTATTGAAAAGGAAATCCAACCCGGCTCTACAGCAATCCTACCCAGTCAGCTCTGCCCACGCACCAATCTTGGAAATAAAAAAAAAATAACATCATAACACTAGGATTTTTGGGAATCTTTCAAAGCACATGGCATAAAAAAAGGACGTAGTTTCTCTCAAACACGATACAATACCTTATAAATATATAAAAAAGAACATTACATAAGCCCTTGTTCCTATATTTCATTGTCATATAACACTCTCAAACATATTACATAAGACTTTGTAACAAAAATATGTGAAATAAAGATTTAATTCATGAAAATAACGTAAATTTACATATACTGACTTGTATTAAGAATACATTGAAGTTAACGAAGAAAGTGTTACGTAATTTACATAATAAACTTATACTTACATGAGAGGGACTCATGTTACATGCTGGCTAACCCCTTGAATGAAGAAATGAATGCCTAAGTAAAATAATAACATACTACTGTATTTACTGTATATATATATATATATATATATATATATATATATATATATATATATATATATATATATATATATATATATATATATATATATAAACATATATATATATATATATATATATATATATATATATATATATATATATATATATATATATATATATATATATATATATATATATATATATACACAAAAAAAGTGTTTATGTGTGTATGTGTGCATGTGTGTGTGCGTGTGTGTAGAAATAACGAAAGCTGACACATGGTTATTATAAAACATATATTATAGCTACGAAAGGAAAAATTAAAAGACTTCATTGGATTTAGTACTGGTGCTGAAATAGAAATGAAAGGCAAGGTCCCTACCAATCATGCCACCAGAGGCTCCAAAAGAAGTAGGAACCCAAGTGCTAAGTGCACATCAGGATCAACTTGGTAAGACGATATCTTACCAATGAGTTTTTCCCGATTCCGTAGTGACCTCGCCTTTCTTTCGGAGGAGCTAGGGTTCGATCCTAGTATGAGATGTAAATTTATTCTCTTTGAACATCAGTTGGCGTTGTCAAAAAAGTCACTTTGCCATCTAATTAAATGATAAATAAGTAATCAATTAAGAGCGTAACCACTTTATTGTCACATGATCTCAATAAAGTATAACATTATATTAGTAAAATAGCATTGTAGCCGATGTAGCTAGTTGTTATAACTAGGGGCCACCATAAATACACTACAAAAAA
Source organism: Palaemon carinicauda (assembly GCF_036898095.1). Lineage (NCBI taxonomy): Eukaryota > Metazoa > Arthropoda > Malacostraca > Decapoda > Palaemonidae > Palaemon > Palaemon carinicauda. The sequence goes on along the minus strand of NC_090738.1, from coordinate 16,237,576 downwards.
AGAAGTACGGATCATATCAGCCGATGTCACATTTAATTATTGTTTAAACGAATTCACAATTATAAAACAGATATATCCTGTTTCATTTTGGTAGTTTCGTGTCGCTTTTTTTTTCTTTCTTTTTCCGTCATTTGGTCATTTTGTTAAATAGTGAGCCTCATTGCAGTATTATCAGACTACTGAAGGACTCATCAATATCATAGCGGCAGTATCTCAACTGGTGGCTGGCGCCTTGTCTTTCTTACTACCTATTGATTCCACCCACAAAACCACAGTAATGGTTTCACCGTTAAAAACAGTTAATTTTCAAATCTAAAATTTGAGCTTCGCATTTAAAACAAGTTTTTCATAGTTCGTACTAAAAAGATATCCAAAGGCTAACATATAAAACTTTACATATGCAAAACAAAGATCTCAATTTAATACCATCAATTGGCACAGTCACCGTATTAAATGTCACGATGCCAATGATGTGAATCCATAGTAGCCAAATGCACACAAATTCATAGTAGAATATACTAGACAAAATCAATCTATCCAAAGTTTGGAAGTGATGCTTAGGTATTCTATCAACCTTTCTGGATTTCCTTGTGCTGGAAAAGAGTAACTCCAATGATGAAAATCACTTATGAAATGGCCTCTATTTCCATTAGCAACTTCGCCAAGGCCCATGAAACCCACCACATTCTCTATCTCTTGATCATTAATTCCAACTTTAACATTAAAGTCGCCAATCCCAATTTTCTTATCTATCTCTCTCTAGGATCTCGACTAATACACTCTGCAGTTTTTCTTAGTATTCATCTTTCCTTTCTTCAAGGGAATCATTTGTTGATGCATAGCAAACTATAATACTCATATTGCACTGATATGATAAGAATTTTACAAGTAACAATATACTATTTACCGCTATCCACTCAGGTATTGCCTCTTCTGCTCTTGGTGTCATCATCATTCCTACACCATTTCTTCCAACTCAATCTGTTTTTATCTATGAATACATAAATACGTTTCACTTAGGGCCAAGATATCCGAACTCTATTCCATAATTTCACTCTCCACTTGCTGTAACTTCATTACCTGATTCATGATTCTAAAATTCCAATTACCAATTTAACATTTTCCTTTAGTATTTATAAACCGGAGGATTCATGGCAAAACGCTGCACCCGTAACTGGGGGCTATTCAGTCATCTCCTCTTTCCAATGACTGACTATATCCTTAGAGGATTAATTGTCTAGTGTTATCAAACTATATCTAGTTCCTTGGGATATGCAGTGCGTATGTAATTAGGGCAAGTAATTCCTGCCGGTCCATACTAATTCCAGTAACATTAACTGCCAGGCATCGGGAGTACAAGCTGAAGAGACCGTTTGTCTATGCCTTAAACCCAATCCGTCACCCTACTGCCAGTGACTTCATCAAGAATTAAGGGGAATTTTCTCCACAACCTAAGTTCTCGTTACTCCAACAGGTTGCTCATCCGCTTAAATAAATATTGGTAAATATAGATTGCCAAGATACAGCACCTGATAGGGTATAATAATAATAATATTAATAATAATAATAATAATAATAATAATAATAATAATAATAAATGATGAATGTTCCCATACAAAACTCGTATACATACTAGTCCTATAAAAGGTATGATCGAAAATAAATGTACGTAATAGGTTTATGGTAATTTTCATAAGTAGATGGAATCCTTTTGATGGAAACAAGTTTTGGGTGAAAACCAAAAGTTTTTAATTAACCAGTGGAACTCTTATATACTCCCTAATGTTATCGGAAATATGAATCACCGGCTTGATTCTGAGTTTCTATTTTCCGTGATTCCTATTTCATTTGAGGAAATAAGTTTTCTAATAGTAAAATGATCATATACACATTTTGTAGAATATTAAAATCTTGTAATCGAATTTCATATTACAGTTTAATATGTGTAATCTGAGTTTTGGATGTAATCTCGATCTTTTCTGAGGACATATTTTATAATAAAACAATTCATATACTTCTATATCAACGTAAGGTCTGTGAAGAGAGAGAGAGAGAGAGAGAGAGAGAGAGAGAGAGAGAGAGAGAGAGAGAGAGAGAGAGATAGTAGTGCAAATGAATATCTATCTAAAGAACAGCTATATACCAGTTTTATTTGAAAGATTATGTCAATTCACGCGCAGCTAAACTTCACAAGTGAAAAAGAAATTGAGAGAAATATATACAGTACAAGTAAAGCCTTCTAGAATTCAAGTTCAGTCTCTTTCACCTGATGATGTCTACTGTTTATTTATATGGTATTAATATATATATATATTTATATATATATATATATATATATATATATATATATATATATATATATATATATATATATATATATATATATATATATATATATATATATATACATAATCTAATGCATAAGAGGAAACCTTCGAGCTCTGAAAATAAAACGCAACTTCCGGACAATAATACATATGAACACTGAATATCTAAAAGGTCTCTTCACTTTACAATCAAAGCAAACTAGTCGATTACTTTACTTTCAATGTGAACTATTCTCAAATCAACCTTTTACTTCAGTTCTTAGTCAGGGGATATATCTGAGCAAATCACTGAAATAAGTATTAGTGATGAAAATAATACATAATACACAAAAATAAATATAGTAATAGTAATTCAAAAGTAATACCAAGGAGATAAATCACCCGAAATTTACATCTGAACTGCACCTTAGACTAAGAGCAAAGAAATTAAAAGACACTTAAAAAAAATCAAATCACTTGGTTCACTAGAAATTAATTCATGAAAATATTTATTTATCGCAATTGATGAAAATAGTTGACACTTCAACCTTATAGAAAATTAATCTAAATTACACTTACATATACATAACTGCTACTCTTATGCCCTTAGGGTTTACACAAGGTTACGGAACGGTTAACCAAAGTCCAACACACTTCACAGTTTAATCTACTCTCACAGAGCCAGTCAAGGAGTCAATTAATTTTTACAATATCAATGTACTCACATATACTCAGCACTTCTTACTACTTAAAACACAGAAATTCCAATGTTTGAAAAACACTATCCATGTTTGAGAGGAAACACTATGCACGTTTGAGAGGAGATAGTGTGCACCTAGGAGAGGAGGTATGTAGTGGCTGGAGAGATGCTGTTGAGAGGACTTACAGAAGCATAAATAATGTGGGATGTCAGGCTGGATCTCTCTTTCCTATGCATTGTTTGGCCCTATATATATCATATCAATTCACTCTAGAAACTTCTATTTAATGCATTCTGGAAGTGTGGGGGCATGGCTCTAACTACGCCAAGGTTGACAGCTTGGTATTATCAAAGTAGGGTAATATTGTTGCTCAACGAGGCTACTCTCTCAGCTAGCTCCACCCACCGCCTCTCAAAACATAAAAAAAAAGTAAATTCTAGTAGAGAAACTTCCTCCAACTTCCAACCATGTGGAAACATGATGCACTCCCAACATTTGTCATACAGCATACTTTTTAACATAGTTACATAACAACTCGTAACAAAAATACATGGAATAAAAATTTTATTCTTTAAATTAACTTAAATTTACATATATGGAACTGAAGGTAAATACAAATAAATAAATGACGAACTTCTTATGTAATTTTCATACATTTACCTTATCCTACGTGAGTGGAACTCACCTTAAGAGGTGTGTATACATCTCCTAAATACACAAATGAAATATGTGAAAAAAATATTCTATTTTCATTAAGCCAAGCTTTGTAAATGTATGTATATATATTATTATATATACATATATATATATATATATATATATATATATATATATATATATATATATATATATATATACATATATACATATATATATATATATATATATATATATATATATATATATATATATATATATATATATATATATATATATATATATATATATATATATATATATGTATATATGTATATACATATATATATATATATATATATATATATATATATATATATATATATATATATATATATATATATATATATATATGTATGTATGTATGTATATATATATATATATATATACATATATATATATATATATATATATATATATATATATATATATATATATATATATATATATATATATATATACATATATATATATATATATATATATATGTATGTATAAATTCATATATATATATAAATATATATATATATATATATATATATATATATATATATATATATATATATATATATATATATGTATGTATGTGTATATATATATATATATATATATATATATATATATATATATATATATATATATATATATATATATATATATATATATATATATATATTAGTGTGCTACTTTTATAAGCACACATTGAGTATGTGTTGTTTAAGATGTGTATAGCTGGATAACAGAGTACATCTTATTAGCTTTAAAAGTATTTATTAGTTAAAAACAACAGAGTTAAACATCTCCATCACTGGAGGGAGCTGGGTTGGTCAGATGACCAATTCTGGTGAAGTATAGATATGAACTGACTAAATTATCGATATCACAGATATCGTATGCTTAGTTTATATATCAGTTTTGTCACAATCCCGGAAGACACCTGCATCCGGTGACGTCACAAACTTTCACACGCTGATGCATGGTGTTGACGCTTAAGAAAAATGTCACATTGTTGAGGCTGCATTGTGCGTCCTTTTTATGATTTGAATGACTACAGCAAGTCCCACGGCTAGCACCTTCATCCAAAATGACATATTACGTCATGTGTTTTAAACATGTAATATTAACTATTTTAACTATTACATAAGCTCAGCCAGCTATCTCAATTTTTTCAAAAAAATTTAGCAACAAGCCAAAACATGTTTACTAGGTGTGACTGGACATATGTATTATTCTTTGTTTAACTTTAGCCATAATCAAACGAGGACGAATGTCCAGATAGGCACATTAAAAAATAATAACAATAATGCATATGAAAAAGATATTACCAAAGCAAAGAAAAAAAATGCATGATAAGATAAAGATCATATATATGGTACATTGCTAGCAAATGATTATATGGTACCAAAAAAAAATACTGACTTACATATGATTCGGTAACTTGTTAAAGAATAATTGTTACCTTTGTTAGAAACATAGATTAACATAATACGGTAACTAATAAAAATATTTGTTACCTTGTTAAAAATTCAATTTTTTAGTGCACAAACACGAATTCCTTGTACGTACACGTACCACGGTTTCGTACATATATATATAAATATTTATATATAGGGCTGATATATTTTATGAGATGCCCATATATTCTGTTATATATATATTTTTTTCTCTTTTCTTTTTAACATTCCGGCTTATATATTTTCATTAGATGCCGAGAGAAAAAATTATTTATAAATTTTTTTTTAATGTGTTTTTAAATGTATTTTTAACAATGCAAATTTAGAAAATTTCTTCAATTACATATTACTAGCGTACTAACAGCTTTTCTTACAAACTCTTTCCGACAATTTACTCCTTTAGCGAATGAGGTGGCCACTTCAAACGGCTTTAAACTGAATTAAATACGGAGTATTGTCGGGACAAGGTGAAATATTCTTTTGTAGCTGCCTGCTGTGCCATAACCTACGCTAAACAAGGATGTTCACGGCGATAAATATCACCACCGTGAAAGCCAGACCTGCTAGTAGTATGGGGTGAAGGATTTTCTTATAAGTCGGTGACAGGTGATCCCTTTCGGTAAGCTTCATCAACCGCTTTGCAACCTGTCTGTTATAAGGGAGAGGGAGTGCTGGCATTGTAGAGGTCCACGTGAAGTTCGCGAAGTAGGCTCGTTCTCTGATGAGTGTCCGTAGACCAGTCACCATGGAATTTGGGGAAGTCCCGATACAACCATTTGCTGCGACGAAGATGTGGGTGAAGGACGTTGATCCGTCAGGGCGTGATACATTGAAGCCGTCCTTGTCGTATCGTATCCACGAGCCATTTTTCAGTCTGCAATTGAACTCATTATTGTCAAAGGGATAAAGCTTATCCAAACAATTTTCACTTGTATGGGAGAGAGCACCGTCTAGCACTATACCTAACTCGCATGAATCCATTAAGTTTTTATGGAATTCAAATGAGTCAGCTGTACATATTTTTCTATCCATTGCGTCTGAACAGTGAGTTAATTGATTTAAGTCTTTAATGACCGTATATGTTTCCTTGTCTAGGGAAATCAATACGTGTCCTGTCAAACTGGATATTACTGGATTTGAGTGATTCGTCATGAAAGTCGGAAATGGTGATATCCTGTAAGATTGCCAGGCATCAGAAGAATCAAAGGGAATTGTAATCATAATCTTGTTATTATCTAAATTTACTGTAATTAGGCTGTAATAAAATTCTAACCTATGTTCGTCTAACAAAGGAACATAGCCTAGTTTATCCCTTCCGTTCTCCAGAATTAACTTTAAGTAATTTATAGGCAACAAATGGGGTGACAGTACACCTTTAGTTGCTAACGTGATAGTTTCTACATAATCCTTGGATTTCTCAATGAAATGTGCAATTCTGTTATGCATGCGATCTATCTTTGAATCATAATACGTTAATGTTGCCAACAAATCCTGTACTTCCATAATCTGAATGATATTATTTGAATGTTCATTTACTAAATCCATAATTTTATTGATTGAAGCTAACTGATTCCTTAGTTCTGACATAATCAATTCATCTTCATGAGGCAAGAACTCAATTTTCTTATTTTGATTACTAATTTTAAGACGATTGGAAATTCGTAAACCTAAACTTGCAACAGACCCAAAGATGCTTAATGCAGCATAAATAAACGGATTTCGTCTTTCTTTATGTTCGTGTCCTACAGTCCACATCAAAAGGTCATAAGCCAAAGATCCTCTCTCGTCAGTCTTATTTTTCAAGTCATCAGATGGCATCTCTGCAACTTTTAATGTTGATCCAAGCAAACTCTCTGTAGTCAAATGAAAATGTCTTCTATGCAACTCATCCAATGAGGCAGAAAACCTTGAAATGACGGTTCTTAAGCTAGTGACATCATTCTCTTGAAGAAAAATTGCTTGCATATTCACTTCTACAACTACGTTGGTTGATGTAATAAAAACGTCTTCTTGTCTTTCAACTATAGTGCCATATTTAAAATTTATACTTTTAGTTTTAGAGCTCATCCCACACGAGAAAAATATCTGAGCGAACAATATCACTCCCAACAACAAAAAATTCATCTTGGAAACCTGTAACGAGAAAAATATGTGTAATTACTCCTCTATTAAAAAGAAAACTTTTAATCACATAAAATAAAAAAAAATTTCCCTCACTTCTTTTCCTCTCTTTTCTTTTTTAATTTCTTATGTGAGCCAATGGTACTATTCTCTCATCCGTGGGTTGAGATACGTTTTAAACTCTAAACCTATGGGCCGTTAATGTTTCCAAAATGTAAAATGGGCCTTCAAACTTAGGTGTTAGTTTATAATTGAGCCCTTTTCGTATATTGATTTGAATATATACGTTATCACCCACGGTATATGTTTTAGTTGGTTTCGCTGTTTTATCATGATTCCTTTTCATTATGATTTGTGATTCTTCTAAATTCTTTCGAAGGATATCATATCGACTTATACTTGCATTTATACATTCTTTTAAAGGATTTGATAGATTAGTTGTAGGCGTTAATACATGGAAAGGCGTTCTAATTGGGGTACCATACAATGCTTCATGCGGTGACATTTTAATTGATATATGATATGAATGATTCAGAGTACTCAGTGCCGCCGGTATTGCAACATCCCAGTTGGGGTCTGATTCCCCTAGTGTTACTCTTAATATATTTAATATCTTCCTATTTGCTCTTTCCACTAGCCCATTCGACTCTGGGTGATATATCATGGTATTTATTTTCTTTATGCTGAGGTATTCACACAATGAGGTAAGAAAGTGATTATTAAATTCACCACCCGAGTCTGAGATTATCATGTGTGGAATTCCATGTTTACAAATGTAACACTCGTAAAACTTCCTAGCGCATTCAATCGCAGTTTTAGTTTTAAGCGCTATTAGTTCTGTATATCGAGTTAAAGCATCTATAATTACTAAGAGGTGCTTATTTCCTCTGTCTGACTCGTAAAATCCTGTTAACAAATCTAAATGTATTCTTTCAAAGGGTTGATTGGGCACAGGATAAGCTCCTAGGCTGACAGGTGTTTTCGTATGCCCTTTGTTTTCCTGACATATGCGACAATTAGCTATGTGTCTTTTTATATCTGTAAGCATCATATGCCAATAAAACAATGATTTGGCTTTCTGTGACATTAATGAGAACCCCGGGTGTCCATGCAATGGATTTGAATGCAACCAATTCAGGACAGTGGAAATAAGTGAGATTGGTACTACTACCTGGTCGTTAGTTACATGTGGTGTATTGCGGGTTTTCCTTGTCACAGTCCTACACAGAATATTATCCTTGATTATATAATTCTGCTGCTTATACTTTATATATTCCTTTTCCTTATGATTGCCTTTCAAAGCATTTATAATTGTTTCTATTTTCTGATCTTTTCTTTGCTCAGTCTGTAATAATTCAGCGCTCCAGCCTAAATCTTCTTGTTCAGATATTGTTTTTACAATAGGCATGGATGTTGATATATCTATTAATTCAGCTAAAGGCTCCGTACAAGATGACACGGGGTTGCGTGATAATGCATCCGCAATGATATTTGCTTTCCCAGGTAAATACCCGATTCTTGCGCCAAAATCTTGAATGATCAAATGCCACCGAGTTCGTTTATGGCTGTGGTTGAAGCCTTTAAAGAACTCTGTTAGTGGTTTATGGTCAGTAAGAACCTTAACGGGATAACCGTAAATTATGAACTTAAAATGCACTAGTGAATTAACAATAGCTAGCCCTTCCTTGTCTATTACTGCATACTTACTTTCGGAAGTTCTCAATTTTCGAGAATAGAAAGCTATCGGGAAAAATTGTTTATCATATTGCTGAAGCAATACCCCTCCTACTCCTAAGTCTGAGGCGTCTGTTGCAATGAAGAATTCCTTACCGAAGTCAGGAAATTTTAAGATAGGAGAACTACACAGTTCATCTTTCAAAGTATTAAACGCCTGTTGATGTTGCTCAGACCATATGAAATTTACGCCCTTCTTCGTAAGATCAGTTAAAGGAGCAGCTATTATTGAATAGTTGCGTATAAAACGCCTGTAATATCCATTACAACCCAGAAATTGCTGTATTCCCTTGACATTAGTAGGTATGGGAAAATTACGTATAGCCGACACCTTATCATGGACTACTTTAAGACCTTAGCTTGACACCATGAAACCCAAATATATTAATTCTGTTTTTAAAAATTCACACTTACTAATCTTTACCCTTAAGTTATTTTGTCTTAATCTCTGTAGTACTTGTTCTAGCTTACGTAGATGTTCTTTTAAGGTGTTGGAAAAGATTACAAGATCATCCATATAGGCATGCAATATATCCCCTAACAAGTCTCCAAACACTATGTTAATCATTCTTGTAAATGTTATAGGAGCACAACGTAAACCAAAAGGCATCCGTAAAAATTCATAATGTCCCCTGGCTGTACTGAAGGCTGTATATGGGATACTATCTTCTTCTAATGATATCTGGTGAAAGCCTTTAAGTAAGTCCAAACTAGTAAAATATTTATTCTGACCTAACAAAGACAAAATATCGTCAGTACATGGCACTGGGAATCGATCAGGGATCGTTTCCTCGTTTAGACGACGAAAGTCGACGCAGATACGCCATGTTCGATCTTTTTTCGGTACAACTATTAAAGGAAAATTATAAGGGCTGTTTGATTTCCTAATGACTCCTTCTTCTAGCATTTTACCTACTTCATCATTTATTTCATTCTGGAATTTCATAGGGAGTCTGTACGAGGGTACATAGATAATTTTCTGCTTGTCCTTTAACCTTATTTGATGCTCGATCACATCTGTTTTTCCTAAGGATCCATCCGTAGTGGAAAAAACATCATGATATTTAGTTAAAAGTTCAAAAATTTTCTGCTGAATTTCTTCGTCTTGAATGTCTTTATTGATTTTATTTTTAATAGATTGCAAAACGGATTCATCCGCAACTGATTGAGAGTGATTGATTTCAGCAACGGTAAGAATACGATGTTTATAAACTTTTACATCCAAGATATGTTGATTTTTGTGAATTACTAAAGTGTTATTTAAATGATTACAGACTTCAATATTACATTGTTGATGTGAGCCTACTGTATAAATAGCTTGTGTGACAGACAATCCGTTACTTTTCAAAGTATCGGAAAGGATTAATATTTCAGATCCCGGTAATGTTTTCTTTATTTGCACTATAAAATTCGAAGGTACGTTTGGTTCGATAGATTGTGTGCAAGATGATATTACAGGTGAACGGGAATTCTGCTGGGTCGCATATATTATTTCTTTATTAGTGAGACAAGTTATTGGTTCTTCAACGTACGTTATGGTTACATTTGTCGTCTCCTTTTTATCCAAAACTGATTTTAAGGTATTAGAAGACTTATAGAATTTCCCTTTGATATACACGCCGTGCTTGGCAGGGGCCTAAGATAATGTTTTGATTTCCCATAGATGGGTATCCTATAATTACAGCTGGATACATATTAATGTTTTTTACAACAACAAATGTATCGGCAAATGTGCGTTTACCGAATCTGAACTGAACAGAGTTATGCCTATGACATTTAATTCATTATTTCCTATACCCGAAAGTCTAATTCCGGATTTTTTCAATCGGAAAGTTCGAAAACAGCAAATGATGTGTCCTACAATCCATGATATTACGTGGACTACCAGAGTCAAAAAATTATGTAAAGGATTTGTGTTCTAAATTTACAGCATATAAGGTTGGCCGTAACTCATTTTGGCTTATTATTGTATGAATTCGTTGCAAATCTACGGGATGCATGCACTGTTTTACTTAATTCGGCTGTGTGTTTTCATAGGAAAATCTATTGTCTCACAATTATCTGATAAAACATTAAATTGATTATTCAATACTATTGATGTTGACATGACTGACCTTGACCCAACATCACTCTCTTCCCCTCTAGGTTAACTATGTGGTATTTGCTATGCTCTGCACATTCTGAAAATTAGTCTGACCTTGCGAGGTCTGGTTTGACGACCCAGGCTCAGCGATATTCGAAGAAGTGTTTGCTTGTTTTGGACTCTGAACTGCATGACATTTGGTTGTCTCTTCTTATTGTTAAAATGAGGATTTTTCTTTTTATTTCCATATGGAACTGACTGTGGAATTAACTGTGTATTTCTGGGATTCTGTTGTGTCTTACGCGAGTAACATTGACTATATGAATGTGTTGCAGTGTTGTGAATCGAGCAG
>NC_090738.1:16173629-16221129 GCF_036898095.1 Palaemon carinicauda | reverse complement strand
GGTAATGGAGGGGGAAGCGGTTGGTGGTGTGGCGGGAAGTTGCAAAACAACCCCCCTGAATCACTCTACCGGACAATTGTCCCACAACACAAACTTTCCCCTTACTTTATCAACTGGACTCTTGGACAGAAGGAAAATTAAAACAAAACATGACCTTGATACTATATTTTTTACACACCAAAACAATTATAAAAAATATCTAAATAACCAAAATAATGTCATTCACGAAACCTTAATACTAAAGACAGACAAAAAATTACCAAACCTAAGTCTTCAAAAACAAAATATGCAGTAAATATATGTGTGAGCACGGACGCCGTTGCCAATACTCAAAATAACCCTCACAAACCCAACACCGACACAGTTCACAAAAAAAAAAAAAAAAAAAAAAAAAAAACTAAAATAATAATCACAGTATGTATGGATGTGTGTGGACACTGATGTCCATACAATGCCCAAAAGACCTTCACAGTATCATCATCACAATCTTATTCATCAGTGATCCGAAGGGAAAATCCTTCAAACGGGCTGGGTCATCATGGCATCATTATCAATAAAATCGTTAAGAGCAATCACATCATAATCACAATCGTATCCCAGGTCGTCAACAAGTGAATAAATCTGAGCAGTCGTATCAAGTTCTGTTACAAGCCAAGTCGTCAACAATCAAGTGAACATTCAAGGGAACTCTCTCCAAAGGAGGAATCACTGCTTTTTCAATAAATAAACTCTTCCAGGCTGGTGATAAAGAATAATAATAATAGTCCAGCATTCACACCAGCCTCTAGCTGCAGACAAAATCAAAATAAGCATTTGCTCCGAAACATTTACCATTGTCGTAACCTAACTAAAAACATAAACAAACAATCTCATTTATACGAACAGTCTGTCTCACAACCAACAATCGATACAATCTCTCTCTCTCTCTCTCTCTCTCTCTCTCTCTCTCTCTCTCTCTCTCTCTCTCTCTCTCTCAGGATTTGGTAAAAAAATAAATAAAAATAAAATTGGAATTAATCCTCCACATTCCTCCCACCTAAATTTGCCAAATCCTTCTCACACAACACTTACATTATTTTTTTTTCATTACCCGAGTAACTGGGCCTCCATATACTCTCTCATTTACTTCTACCTTATCACAATCATTCGCTACATTAACACTATTGCTATCTAAATCCCTATCGTCTAATGTATCATATACAATCATATCTACCTCGTTCTCATCTGGCCCTAAAATTACACTCATTTCTTTAAACTGTTCATCCATTTCATCAAAAATTTTCTCAACTTTAGGAAAAGATTCATTCATGCTACTTATCATTCTCCTATATCTCATTCTCGCATTCGTCATCCTTTCTTTTACATCATCTAAGGAAAAGCCGCACACTCTATAGGTATCATTCACACTCAGCCATGATTCATCTGTATTAACACATTTATCTTCCATACACACTTGCAGATTTACACCCTAGTCATACTTATTTCTATTCTCACTTTTACTTATAAAATTTCCTCTTCTCTCATCCTTACTTAAAGCTCTCGTATTCTTCCTTTTGTACCAACCGTGTTTCACACAATTGTACATTATTCCTTTTGTATATATTATGCTTGTATCTTCGCTCTTCCCTCGCACTAAAACGAACATGAAAATTCATGTCTGGTTTTTCCTCTGTGATATTGTCTCTCTTGTGAACTTGTCATGTCCTGTTGCCTTGAGGTTTTGTATATAAGGAGAGTGTTCCACAATAATATAACTCAGTCGTTTCCAATCTGCCTTTGAGTTCACACCCTTACTCGGCGCCGTCACATTAGTGACCCCGGAAGTCGACTCGCTCCCACTACCTTCCACCCCCACCTCCATCGCCCCTCCATCGTTCGTACTATGAGGGAGACTACATCAGTTGGTGCCGCGGCCGCCCCATTGAAACTTTCACCGTTCGCCACCGGAGAGGCGTTCGCTTGGTTTCAACGCGCTGAAGTCCACTTTCGTATCCGGGGCGTGACTCGCTCAAACACCAAAGCGGATTATGTTCTCGCGGCGATACCCGAGGACACCTTCCCATAAATATCCGACTGGCTTTGTGAACAAGGATACACCCCAATAGCGTATGACGCCCTCAAATCATACCTTCTGCAGCAATACTCGCCGTCGCCAGCCGCCCGTATAGCAAAGCTTTTTCAGCTCTCGCAACAACCGTTGGGGGACCAAAGGGCTTCGCTTGCCCTCAGGGAAATGACCAGTAACGCTCGCCTTCAACCGGCCACAGACGGCTCTCCTCGTGAGGTGAACCTACTCCGTGCCCTTTGGATACGCTGTTTACCTGAACCTGTACACGCTGCCATACCCGATGTCGATAGTTTACCCATAAAGGACTTGATGACCAAAGCCGACACCCTTATGGACAGCCACTTCAAGACCTCCATCAACGCCTCCACCCCTGACGATGAGGATGCCTATTCAACGTCAACCAAAGCTGACATGAATGCCGTAGGACATACACGCCTACCCAGGGACGTGCTGAAGCGACGACACAGCCGCCCACCACCCACCAATCGCTCGCGCCCCAACGAACGACTTCTACAGTCACTTACTATCTCCCATCCGCCACAGTTTTGCTACTACCACTTCAGATTCGGGGCAACCGCGAAGAAATGTGTCAAAGATTGTCAGTGGCCAAAAAACTTGTAAGCAGGCCATCGCTTGTGGCGGTGGCCTCCCATGTTTCTAATCTGTTCTTTTTACAAGATGCAGGAACGGGCGTGCGATTTTTGGTAGACACGGGTGCTTGTCATTTTCTTTTGCCAAGGAAACTCTTCAAGGCACAACGTAGCTTGGTAGCTGCCAACGGATCTGCAATACCCACCTATGGGTACGAGAACCTCACATTATCGTTTGGAAACGGTAAATTCAATTGGAAGTTTCTCGTTGCTGACGTCACAATGCCAATCCTCGGTGCGGATTTCCTCTCTCATTTCCACCTTCTGGTCGATGTCGCCCACCGACGATTGGTCAACGCAGACTCGTACTTGTCGACACCTCTTCAACCCGCCCCCTCTAACCTCGCTCTCCACATCAGCGCACTCACGGATGCCTACGCCCACCTCCTCACGTCGTACCCGGAAGTTTTCCGTCCAGAACTTCGCCAAACGCCCACGGTTCCTGCCAAGCACGGTATTTATCACCACATCAAGACGACGGGACCCCCAGTCTTCGCAAAATTCAGACGTCTGGCACCAGAACCATTGGCAGCCGCCAAACAGACGTTCGCCGAAATGGAGAAAATGGGCCTTTGCCAAAAGGCCTCCAGCCCCTGGTCGTCACCCTTACACATCGTTCTGAAGAAAGACGGCTCCCTCCGTCCGTGCGGGGATTACAGGCGCCTGAACATGCGAACAGAACCGGATCACTACCCCCTCCCAAACATTGCCGATGTAACCTCCTACCTGCACAAGGCGGAGGTTTTCTCTACGCCCGACCTCTTGAAGGGGTATTATCAGATGCCTATGAACCCAGAAGACATCCCCAAGACCGCCATCACCACTCCGTTTGGAACATACACCTTCAATTACTCCTTTTTTGGCCTTCGTAATGCTGGGGCAACGTTTCAACGTCTCATGGTTGGCATCATACGGGACCTCCCTTTCTGTGTATGTTATGTGGACGACATACTTGTGTTCTCCTCCTCAAAAGAGGAACACCTCCGTCACCTACGCATCGTGCTCGACCGCCTGCAACAAAACGGCCTTGTAGTCCTGTACGACAAGTGTACCTTTGGCGACAACGAAGTGTCGTTCTTAGGGCACCGTATCACTCCTGAAGGAGTCCATCCCCTCCCTGAGAAGGTAGCAGCCGTTCAGAATTTCCCCTCGCCCTCGACAGTCAAAGCTCTGCAGGAATTCTTGGGCATGATCAACTATTATCACCGTTTTCTGCCAGCCATTGCCGCCACTCTTGCTCCCCTCTACGCCTCCCTCAAGGGTAAGCCAAAGGACCTGAAGTGGGGTCCCCTTCAAGAAGCAGCATTCTGCAATGCAAAGAAGGCCCTATCAACTGCTGCGGCTCTCACTTTTCCTATCCCACATGCCCCTCTCCTTCTCTCCACCGATGCCAGCGACGTCGCTATTGGTGCAGTACTCGAGCTGGTGGTCAAACGCTCGCCCCGCCCATTGGCCTTCTTCAGCAGAAAAGTGTTCAAGGCAGAATCGGGTTATTCTACCTATGATCGAGAATTGCAAGCGGTGCACTTGGCTGTCCGTCACTTTCGCCATTTCTTAGAAGGTACGCCCTTCGTCATTCGCACAGACCACATGCCTCTGGTGCACACCTTCACTCGACAGTCTGACGCCTGGTCCGCCCGTCAACGCCGACATCTCTCTGCCGTGGCTGAATACAATTGCACCCTCCAATACGTCCCTGGGAAATAGAATCCCGTTGCCGATTCCCTGTCAAGAAACACGTTGGCTGCCGTTCACCTGGGATTGGATTACAACGCCCTGGCTGCAGCCCAGCGACAGGATCCAGAGTATCAAGCTTGTAGGATATCCTGCACGTCCCTCCGTTGGGAGGATTTTCCCCTCGAAGACTCCAACACCACCCTCCTCTGTGACGTCAGTACTGGTAGACTGCGACCTTGGATTCCTGCTCCCATGCGCCGACAGGTGTTTGATCTCATCCACGGCCTTTCACATCCCTCGTGCCGTTCTATTGCACAGCTGCTGAAGGCAAAGTTCATTTGGCACGGAATTTCTAAGGATGCTAAGGATTGGGTGCGTGCCTTTACTTCTTGCCAAACTTCCAAAGTACATCGACACACGGATTCAGGAGTGGGCACCTTTCCTCAACCTCAGCGTCGTTCCGCACACATTCACGTCCACGTTGTAGGCCCCCTACCCACATCACAAGGACATCGTTACCTGTTTACCGTCATCGACCGTTCCACTCGTTGGCCTGAAGCCATTCCCATGGAAACTGCAACGTCCGCCTCATGTACATCTGCCTTACTCTCTGGGTGGATTTCAAGATTCGGTATCCCTGAGCATATTACTTTTGACAGGGGAACCACTTTCACCTCTCAATTATGGACGTCATTAGCGAATCTCCTGGGCATCACCCTACATCAGACAACGGCCTACAACCCCGCTGCCAATGGAATGGTTGAACATTTTCATCGCACCCTCAAAGCAGCTTTGATGTCCCGCTGCAATGATTGCAACTGGTTTACTCAGCTTCCCTGGGTCCGTCTGGGACTAAGGACCACTCCTAAAGACGCCCTCGACGTCTCGGCAGCCGAAATGGTGTATGGCGACCCGTTGGTCGTCCCTGCCGAATTTTTTCCTTCTACAACCTCCTCTGACGATCTCCAGCGCATACGTAACGTCGTGGGAAAATTTACTCCGTGCCGACAGACTTACAAGCCCCCAGCAAAGCATCACATACCAACGGACTTGCACTCTGCAACGCACGTCTTCCTGCACAACGACACCAGCAAGCCAACACTAACGCCACCTTACACTGGCCCTTTCCTTGTGATCCGACGCAGTCCGAAAGCATTCCTCCTAAACATTCGGGGCAAAGAAGACTGGGTCTCCATTGATCGTCTAAAACGTACTTATCTTCTGCCAGATGACCCGCCTACAGTTCTCCTCTCTAGACCAGGGCGCCCTATTTAACATGTACAGTATGTAATTTTTAGGGGGGGAGCCATGTACCAACCGTGTTTCACACAATTGTACATAATTCCTTTTGTATATATTATGCTTGTATCTTCCCTCTTCCCTCGCACTAAAACGAACATGAAAATTCATGTCTGGTTTTTTCTCTGTGATATTGTCTGTCTTGTGAACTTGTCATGTCCTGTTGCCTTGAAGTTTTGTATATAAGGAGAGTGTTCCACAATAATATAACTCAGTCGTTTCCAATCTGCCTTTGAGTTCACACCCTTACTCGGCGCTGTCACACTTTTCATATATTCTACTAACACCAACTGTTTACCTTCTAGACCTAATTCCTCATACATACTAGGTTCACACTTGTTCCTTTTTTACCATTTACTCATCCTATTCTCTTTGATATACTCAGGTACCTCCTTCCATTTACGCAACTGGTTGGGGTGTGCCATAACTCTTTCCACACTACCATCCACACATAACTTAATCCACTCGAAACAACTTCTAACACCTCATATGGACCTTCAAACTTATCACGCACCTTATTTACATTCATTCTACCATTTTCAATTACTTCTTTCATCATTCTCTCACCAACTTTAAAGCTTTCAAACCTCTCATTTGCTTTCCTCCACACATATCTATCATCCTCCGACACACCCATTCTCGGTCTTACTATCTTTTCAAAATTTGACACAAACTTACATGGAGACATACCCGTACTCTTTTGCACTGTTACATTATAAGCCCGCAACGCTCTAACATCATACAAATCCCAATCATTATCTCATGTACTCATTATTCGCAAAATTTCAGTTAATGTTCTTATAGTTCTTTCAGCCAACCCACTCGCACTGGGCATATAAGGAGTCGAATACACATGTTCAATACCCCATTCTCTTAACATCTGCCAAAACTCCCATGCAACAACCTCAGGGCCATTATCACTTAACATTCTTGCAGGCTTACACACACACACATTGGCAACATCACTTGACCAACCATTCTTGCAACAGTCTCACTCCTTTTATTCCTTATAGGCACTGCGTACGTAACCTTACTCATGTGATATACCATATATATATATATATATATATATATATATATATATATATATATATATATATATATATATATATATATATATATATATTTATATTTATATATATATACACACAATTATATATATATATATATATATATATATATATATATATATATATATATATATATATATACATATATATGTATATATATACATATATATATATATATATATATATATATATATATATATATATATATATATATATATATATATATATATATATATATATATATGTATATATATATATATATATATATATATATATATATATATATATATATATATATATATATATATATATATATATATATATATATATATATATATATATATATATATATATATATACATATATATGTATGTATATATATATATATATATATATATATATATATATATATATATATATATATATATATATATATATATATATATATATATATATATATGGATTTAGAGCAAAGTGCAAAATCTATTTTTGGGTGAGAGTGCCATGTCGTCCTGATGGAAGGTTCCTTTAAGTAGATTTGTAAGGGATATATCCTACACTGATACTCTCTGAGTATTAATCCAAGGGTCTCCAGGATTCTAACACCTGGCGCGAGTATTCAGTAAATGATATCGCAAAAAATCAGAGGACATATACTAAATATGACGCATAGCAATCTTCACCCCGAATAGATTTAACTCATTGATGTAAGGGGAAAGAGTGGCAAAAGAATGGGGTGCCATTCTAAGTATATGGTGGACCTGCATCCCTACTACTACTGGGACGCCATTCCATATTTTTGTCGTTAAGCAGAAATGGCTGCAGATAAAGTCATTTTGGGAGGGGGCAGCAAAAGGGTTGATCCACTAGGATGACCTGGCACTCTCACCCAAAAATAGATTTTTCAATTTGCTCAAAATCTGTTTTTTGGGCTCGGGCCATGTCATCCTGATGGAAGCATACCAGAGAATTATCTTGCAATTACTATAACTGTGGGTTTGTGTATGTGTCTTCTACCTTGAATGGATTTTCTTATCTGGTCTACTAGATCTTTATGTGAAATTCCAGGTAACTGTCATTTCCATTAAGCCTGGAGCTGGTTTGGTGCTTCCTGTCCCTTGCAGGGAAAGTGTCGACATCAACAATAAGGATTCAAGGTTTGTATTTCTGTAGGAGCAGAAGGGAAAACTTTAGAGCTTACCTTTTACTAATCAGGAAAATATGTATCCTGATTTCAAGTTCTAGGCCCTTATAGGGATTAAATAAAAAACTCTACCATGTTTTATTTGTCTGTAACTGAGGTAGCAGAAATAAGACGCAAATACGTTTTAGTATTTTTATTTTGCAACTAAATTATGAAATGTAGTTACAATAGAGTATGAAGCAGATCCAGTATCAACACATATCAGGGTACGCTGAATTTTAATTTACAAACACCAGGAATTAAATAAGGATAATTAAAATGTGAAAAAAAATCAATTAATTTATTGTATTTGATAAATATCCTAATTCATCCAGATGCTGATGCGGCAGCTAATACACAAAGTTGACCATCGTGAAGCAAGGGGGAACCGCAGTAATTCAGCTTCTTCCAAATACCTTAAATATTACCAAATGTCTAATTACATACAACACAACGATAGTATGAATACATATTAAAATCAAATTAGTATGTGAAGCACGTTATAACACTTGGCATGTTGCATACCTTGGACATCTTATGTAAATAAATATAAACCCATAGTCCAAACTGGAGTCCACGAAGTACAATTTATGATATCCCTGAAAAGGGTACGAAGTCGTTACAAAACTGAAAAGGGTACGAACTCGTTACAAAATTGAAAGGTATGAAAAAATAAATCTTATTGAAAAAAGTAAGCGATGATAATTGGAAGTCAAATTTAAATGGGATAGCATTATCCCTCTAAATGATTTCGGATTGACATAATAAAAACTCCCCCTGAGTTTTACAGACCCACCGATATCATCCTGGGACGAAGGCGAAGTACGTGTAGAGATGGGTTGCGATGAAAGAAAGCTTCTTCCTGGTCGGGATTAAACAGAAGTTTACATGGCGATAGAACTCTTCGTCACTTCAAAGGACATGTAGAAAATGTTCTTGTCACGTTAACTGGGTAGCGGTACAAAGTTTATTCTTATATCAAGAATAGGAGCGCGAGTTACGAGACTCTTAGCGATGGAATGCTCCTTCGTAACAAGACCCTTAGCGATGGAATACTCCTTCGTAACTATCTTAAAGTTTCCGTCAACCTCAGGAAGAAAGCAAAGCATTAGTGGCTGGTTAGGTTAAAACCAGAAACGGCCGCAGGAAGGCAGTGAGCTGTTAACAACCAAGGGGGTAGTTAAATACTTGAAACTAAGCTAACTGCCTTCCAGTGACCATGCTACTTTAAACAAAATATAATATAAAACAAAATATAATATAAATAAGAAAAAATACAAATTCCATTTGGAATTTCAGTACACTGCAGGGGAACGAATCCAAAAAGATTTTTTGGATTTACCAAATACATTATTTACACTACATAAAAATTTAAATAATCAGGAATTTCAGTACACTGCAGGGGAACGAATCCAAAAAGATTTTTTGGATTTACCAAATACATTATTGACACTACATAAAAATTTAATTAATCAGTTCATAAATTCAACATTTCAGATGTTTTCCTCCGGCTTTCCACAGCAGCCTTTCTTTTAGGCCTCTCAGAAGCTGGTGATAATTTGTCCATGTTGTGCAAATCATTTGACTTAAAGTCCACATCATCATCTAAAGAAAGATAAGGTATCAGATTATTAACATGGAGTTTACAAACTTGTCTGGTACGGCCTTTGAAAACTTTTGCATGTGTAGTTTCCCCAATATCATTTGTGAAAGTTTCATTTATTCGACCTAGAGGATAGTTGTTAATCTTCGTATTATCTTCCTTAATTAAAACAATGTCACCTGCTTTTAGAGGATGATGAGTTACAGGGCGATATCTACCCTTTCTATCAACCGCCTGGCTTAAAAGGGTCTGCAAAAACTCATGATGGTAAATATCTAAAAGTTTACTCCTAATTTTAGACAACTGTTCAAATTTATTAGTAGTTCCACAAGGAACAAATTCTTCATCCTCAGGTAAAGGTGATAAATCGGGAATGATATTGAGGGAAGAAAGCTCATACCCTCTTATTAACATTTCGGGAGTTATTTGTTCAGGAAGGTCTTCCGCTGCACTATCCCTAAGAGCCTCTTTAAAAGATATTGGCCGTTTGTTTACCAAGTGGACAACTTGACATACAGTAAACTCAAAATCAAAGAAAGAAAGAATATTGTTCTTGATGGACCCATATAGAAGCCTCTTTGTTAACTTGACACAAACCTCGACCATGGAGCCTAACTGACTACACCCTTTAAAATACTGTTGAAACGTCAAAGGTTTAACACCTCTCTCCTCAAAATACAATTGAGTGTGGGGATCATTCAAAAATGAAGTTATAACATTAGCTCCTGCAACTATTTGTGACCCTAGGTCACTAATGCATAACTGTGGAATGCCAAATTCGAAGCAATGAATAGAAAATGCCCTAAGAAAATCAGGCACACTAAGTGTTCTGCAAATTTTCAAATTAACTGCACGAGACCAAGTGCAAGTAAAACATAATAGCCATACCTTAACATTTTCTTTCTCCAGCTTAACTGTAAAAGGACCAATATAATCAACAAAAATATTGCCGAAAGGTACAGCTGGTGGGTCTCCCCTGAATTCCCTGTAACAATTTTGATTTAAATTAACAGGTCTTGCGTTAAATCTTTTGCAGTGAACACATTGCCTCAGAATCTTTTTTACCAATGAAAAATTTCTAGGAATGAAATAGTGTCTTCTGAGTTCAGCAAGAACAGCATAGCACCCAGAATGAGCTAATTTATGATGAATATCAAGTATAATTAACTTAGTTAAATGACTGTCCCTAGATAATAGAATAGGAAATTTTTTCTCACTCTTAAATTTGCTCTTCACTCTCAAAATGCCATCGTTATCAACAAACACATTCAACTGAGAAACTATACCTGGTATATCCTTTACTGCAGAAAAACCTTTGGAAAAATGTCCTAAAACATCAGCAAAGTGATTTTGTTGATCATATAAAATCAAATGGACAAGAGCTAAAGAGAAAAAATTCTTTTCTTGTACCTTTACTTCCCTACTCACTTTAGCTTTCCATTTGTATATGCATATTATACACCGGCGGTACAGCAAAACCAGTCTTCTGAAATCTGAAAAATCTGAAATATTAACCAAGCATTCTCTCTTAACTAAAGGAACATTAGAAATATTCAAGTAATTTCCTGAAAGATAACCCTCTTTAGGAATAGCGAACTGCATGTCAGGTGCCCGAATATTAGTCAGGTCCGGGCCTGAAAGAAAACAAGATTTCATCAACAATTTATATGACGTGCACCTGGTTACCATATCTGCAGGATTTTCCTTGCCATTAATAAGCCCAAATTGAACAGGATATGTTACACAAAGTTTTTGTATGCTATAGATTCTGTTCATTACAAAAGTAGAACATTGGTTCATTTTCTTAAGTTGAAGAGAAGAACTTATTAACCATTGCAGGGCACAAGAAGAATCTGAAAATAGACAAATCTTTGTCACCTTTATAGGTTTTATGCAACTGGGACCAGCAAGATCCAAATAAAGATCAATAGATTGTTCAACTCCTAAATTAATGGCGTGGATCTCTAAAGATGGTATGGATTTACCTTTCAATTGGCTATTAACCAACCGATTTTTAGCATTAACAAAGGTAAGTTTGCCAGACTCAACATTCAGTAGATAAATGACACACCCATATATGTCACAACTGGCATCAGTAAAAACAATTATATTATACTCACCATCCCTTCGACCCACAAACCGAGTTACTTTGAGAGGGGGCGATGAATTATATTGCCTACAGATATTCCTCCAGTCTTTGAGCTGTTGACTGTTAAGAGTCTGATCCCAATTCAAACCCTTTTGACACTGCAAATTATGCATATAAAGCCTACATCGGTTAAATAAAGGCAAGTTGAAACCAAAAATGTCAAACTGGGAGGCAATGGACCTAAGAATTAATCTTTTAGTGTTAGCTCCTGGGTCAAGGTTAATTGGCCTAGTGAAAATATCATCCGAAAGTCTATTCCATTCAAGCCCAAACAATTTATTGACTTCAGGAGTAAGAACTGACTGATCCATGTCAGACTGCAGATCAATATCATTGGTTATCAGCTGCTGAGTTTCAAATTTAAAGGGTCTGAATATGTCATCTAACTGCTTGTAGGCCCACCTTAGGTCATCAGAGCTGTTCATAGTAATAGCACCATTATCCATATATATTAAGGCGAAAATAAGTTTCTTTAGTTCATCAATTCTTGAATCATTACTGGAAGTTAAAATTAACATATAATACAATGAAGCCATCAAAAGAAATGGGCTACACCAAAGTCCAAATGAAAGCATGACATTTTTTATAAGCAACGGGGGTGTAATCACCTGCGCTAATATTCCGAAACCAAAAAAACAATAGTCTAGACTGATCAATTTCACTTAAAGCCAACATATTGAAAGCTTTTTTCAAATCAAAAATTAAAATTTTTTTCATCAAACCTAATATTAAGAAATGCAGATGAAAACTTTTGATTTAGGTTAGGCCCAGCATACATACATTGATTATGTGACAATGACAGTTTCTTATAGGATTCCTGCAAATTAGAAAGAAACACTATGCGACATTTCGTAGTTTCCCTTTCTGGCTTAAAAACTGGCATATGAGGTAAGAATGAATAGTTAGGGTATTCAGCCTTAAATACTTCCAAGTCAAAAATTGGTTCAATAATTCCCATATCTAATTGCTCCTTTATGCAGTTATCCACCAACTGTAAGGAACCTTTCTTACGAAGTAATTTTTTTAAATTAGATTGAAGAATAGCCTTGGAAAGAGACTCATTTCTCGAAAGAAGGTGTGATACCTTCCCATTCCATAACAAGGGAACAACTATACGTCCATCACTTCTCGTGTGCAAATTTCTTAAAGTTTAATCCACGAGAGAGTTATTGAGCTGATTAGATTCATCACTGTAAACTTTCTGATCATAGTTCAAATAAAATTGGCTCTCCATATTCAGGATTTGATCAGTTGCTTCTTGCAGTTTCCTATCAATAATAGTTCCTTTATCGGAAAGTACAGTGAATGAACAATTTGTCGTCATGTCATTGAGCTCGTTAAATTCATCATTAATAGATACAGTAGTAGCTAGAAAATAAGAATGGCAAGGGATATTATAATATGTACCTTTTTCAGCATTAGAATTCTCGCCCCCCAGTGGTTTCGAGGCTAAACTGTCTTTACCATTAAGTGAAGTAAGATTAATTAGGAACCTATCAACATTCCCCATAAGCATTATTCCTAAAGTAGTCTCAATATAAATAGACGAACTAGGACTTCCTATCACTACATCTCTTCCCAAAAGACAATGTGAAAAATCTACTCCTAACAAAAGCTGAATGTCATCAATGCCCTGAGAACTGGCTGATAAAAGCTTGTCAGCAAATACAAAATTTTTACTCTGCATTACACTAACTACCTGACCAAGACAAGGTAAATTTAATTGCAGGTTTATAGAGGGTACAACTAAAGCAGAAATAGCAAAAATTTCATTCCCCAGCTTTATAGGAACTTCAACAAGACTAGTAGAATATTCCTTCTGACCATTAAACCCTTTCACAGTAAGTTTAACATTGGTAGTCAAAGACTTTGAATTATAAGAGGAAGCTAGCTTGCTAGATATAAAAGTATTTTGTGACCCTGAATCCTTAAGACCCCTGTGAAGCTTATTTTGACCATTTACACAAAATGTGAAAGTAGGGAGAACTGAACCTGTGGTAAAATTTGGCAATACTGCTATCCCACTGCTTGCTTCCTTGGAAGACTCTTTACTATTACACCTGTCAGGACTAAGTTTCCCACAAAGATACTCCATGTGATACTGCGAACAATGTGAACAGGGTCTTCGAAATCTGAACTTGCATGCTTTAGTGAAATGATTAAAATTACCACATTTTACACAACCTTTATGCAAATTTAATAAAGAAATTTTATCATTAGGGGTAGCATACTTAGTACACTTGTAACTTAAATGATCATTGTCAGAAATACCGGCCTTGGAACAAAAATTACAAGCTTTGGCGGGAACAGTCTTAGTTTTAAGAGCCATGGTACTAGTCTTTTCCTGTAATGACTTTGAATGAGTTACAACTTTATCCCTGACTGACAATTTACCTTTCGTCTGACCCTGTTCATACCTTTCACATGCTGTAAAGAAATTATCTACAATTTGCTGAAATGATGGATGAGTCACATTAGTGATATGAACCAGATGAGACTTAAATCTATCATTCATTGCAGACCAAACAAAATATCTAACAACCTCCTCAACATCAATATGCAAATATTTGAAATTTTCGACTATATTTCTAAGTTCTGAAAAGAAGACAAAAGGGTCCTCTCCTTCTTTGAGATTTAGACAAGTTAATTTCTTAATTACAGCCGATTTTCGTAATTCAGTCGAGGCAAATGCCTTAGTCAATAAGTCTTTGGCATCGTTGTAACTTTGTTTGTCTGCCTCCAATGAGCCAAGTAAACATTTAGCCCTACCTTCTACTTGTTGTTTCAAAAGTAAGAGCAAGTCCCTGTCTGGATAATTAAAACTCTGGGTCGTAGATTCAAATTCTCTAATGAATTTCAAAAAATCCTCACCTTCCTTACTTTGGAATTTGGGTAGAGGGGCAGTGGGTTGCCTCAAAAGACTCCTAGCAATATCAGTAGTTAATGAAAGTGGAGGGCTTCCAACATTTACACTTACATCCAACAAAGGCAAAATACCTGAAATTTTATCATGGTAAGACTGACACGCTGAAAGCTCAGCTTCCAATTCCTCCTCTCTAAATTCCCCTGAAAATTTTAGAGTCTGTATTTTAGAATCCAAGTCACTTAATCGCTTCCTATAATCCTGGAGAACACCTCGTTCAGATACTTTAGCAGTATTATCTAATGAAGGTTACTGCGAGGAACGGTTGGCACAATCTGTAACCTTCTTCCTAATAATCTTACGCTGACCAATTAGCACTACCAATTCAGCCATTATGACAAACAAACAGGCACCAAAATATATAAAAAGTATGATTAATACAATACACAACTACAAATAAACAAACAAGCACCAATATATATATAATAAGTATAATAATGCAATACCCAACGAAAATTTTCTAAACAAAATAGTTTACACCACTTATTACAAATAACGTTATTACGAAGCAAAAAGCTCAAAATAACGCGAAAAATAGGAGCACTCAAATACGCAAAAAATTATTCGCAAAGGGATAAACAAAATATGAACCGCATAAATAGTTAACAATGAACTTTAAATCAATTGCCAAGTAAACAATAAACTCTCTTACGGAATCGTAAAACTGGTATACTGAACTCTTCTTGAACAGCAAAAAATCTATTAAAGAAATAAGCAAATTATAACAACCCCTTCCAGGAAGAAACCTCGAACACACCGCAATTAACGTTCTGTATCACGTACCTAACCTATAATGCTAAATCCTGTCACGGTCGCCATACGCTGAATTTTAATTTACAAACACCAGGAATTAAATAAGGATAATTAAAATGTGAAAAAAAAATCAATTAATTTATTGTATTTGATAAATATCCTAATTCATCCAGATGCTGATGCAGCAGCTAATACACAAAGTTGACCATCGTGAAGCAAGGGGAACCGCAGTAATTCAGCTTCTTCCAAATACCTTAAATATTACCAAATGTCTAATTACATACAACACAACGATAGTATGAATACATATTAAAATCAAATTAGTATGTGAAGCACGTTATAACACTTGGCATGTTGCATACCTTGGAAATCTTATGTAAATAAATATAAACCCATAGTCCAAACTGGAGTCCACGAAGTACAATTTATGATATCCCTGAAAAGGGTACGAAGTCGTTACAAAACTGAAAAGGGTACGAACTCGTTACAAAATTGAAAGGTATGAAAAAATAAATCTTATTGAAAAAAGTAAGCGATGATAATTGGAAGTCAAATTTAAATGGGATAGCATTATCCCTCTAAATGATTTCGGATTGACATAATAAAAACTCCCCCTGAGTTTTACAGACCCACCGATATCATCCTGGGACGAAGGCGAAGTACGTGTAGAGATGGGTTGCGATGAAAGAAAGCTTCTTCCTGGTCGGGATTAAACAGAAGTTTACATGGCGATAGAACTCTTCGTCACTTCAAAGGACATGTAGAAAATGTTCTTGTCACGTTAACTGGGTAGCGGTACAAAGTTTATTCTTATATCAAGAATAGTAGCGCGAGTTACGAGACTCTTAGCGATGGAATGCTCCTTCGTAACAGGACCCTTAGTGATGGAATGCTCCTTCGTAACTATCTTAAAGTTTCCGTCAACCTCAGGAAGAAAGCAAAGCATTAGTGGCTGGTTAGGTTAAAACCAGAAACGGCCGCAGGAAGGCAGTGAGCTGTTAACAACCAAGGGGGTAGTTAAATACTTGAAACTAAGCTAACTGCCTTCCAGTGACCATGCTACCTTAAACAAAATATAATATAAAACAAAATATAATATAAATAAGAAAAAATACAAATTCCATTTGGAATTTCAGTACACTGCAGGGGAACGAATCCAAAAAGATTTTTTGGATTTACCAAATACATTATTTACACTACATAAAAATTTAAATAATCAGGTTTTTCAGTACACAGTGTCCCTATTTTCTCCTGTAGAAAAAATATATAATTTCATAATAGGAATAATGCCACTCATTGAAGATGTGAAACCAAATCTGTCAGACGCTCAGATTTGTGGAAATGCATAAACATTGTGACGCAAATGTTCACTCAGCACAGGTGTTATTGGTCAGATATGCACCCCAAAGGAACAGTACTTTAATCATCATTATGATTTACACTAGAAGGTAAGTATACCCATGCACCCGATGAACTGTAAAGTCCCAAAACGTTCCACTGTTCATCGCAGCACTAGACGACGGGTATAATGGCACTACCCACCGCCAGCACAAAATGTTTTATTTTATATACTTGCTTCGTATAGTGTTTGTAGAAGACCCTGGATGATCTCCACCCAGTGTATGAGCGGAGTCTTCCAAAGTCCATATGTTAAAATAAAATAAAAAAGAGGCAACTTTCCTCAAATCGTGACCCGCGTGTGTAATGCCAGGATCCTCTCTGCGAATAAATAAGGTGAGTTTCGCTCTCAGTTGTCTTAAGGATAGGTTTGATCCTGAAGTTTCGCCTCTGGAGAGCTGTCCTCCCTTGAAGTCTGTAGTTCTTCGAAGATAGACCTTAAGACACTCTACTGGGCACAGAGATGCATCTTCCTTCAGTGGGCAGATTCTCCAAGGACCCCACCTCTTAGTGGGTAGCTCATTCTTGACAAGAAAGGCAGGATCAGGAAAGAGGTTCAATTTTCCTGTGTCTAGGAACTGAATATGGCCTTTGTCTATGGATAAGGCCACTATTTCAATAACTCTACCCTCTGAGGATATTGCAAACAGAAAAATTACTTTCTGTATTAGATCCTTTAGAGTTGAATCCTCATTGTTTAGGTTCGAAGCATAGTACAAGACTTTGTCCAA
Source organism: Palaemon carinicauda (assembly GCF_036898095.1). NCBI lineage: Eukaryota > Metazoa > Arthropoda > Malacostraca > Decapoda > Palaemonidae > Palaemon > Palaemon carinicauda. The sequence continues at coordinate 16,203,625 of NC_090738.1, read as the reverse complement.
GGACCACGTGATGGATTTTTTCGGGTTACTGGCTTGAATCTAGCGCATGCTTTTGGGATCTTATTAATCATTTCACAAAAGAGATCCACTTCAAAGGCGTACAGAAGTGGTCTAGCCAGGCCGACTTACATGAGGTAATCGTAGTAGAAGCCAGGCCTTGTTCGTGTAAGTATATGAAGAATACGAGACAGAAATCTATCGATATTTCTGTCTGTTTCCTTGTTTTCACAAAGGAAACCAATTTCTTCCATGACAATTCATATTGTCTCCTAGTCGAAATTGACGAATACTCTTCGATGAAGTCAGCTTTATCCTTCAAGATTCTAGACTTTTTGTTCACGGCTAGGGCAAAAAAACCATGGGATGTAGATTGTTGGTTCTCGAGGATGAGTCGTAGACAGTCGACTTCTGGACCAGTTGAGATAATACTGGATCCAGCAGAGGAAAGAACTTCAGTTTCAACTTTACAACTAGAGGGAACGAATTGCTTTTGGGCAACTTTGGGGCCACTACTGCTGATGTCTCTATGAAGGGTCTTAGCTTGTCAAGGACTCTTAGCAGGAGAATGGTTAGTGGAAACAAGTAAATGTGATTCCACCTGTTTCAGTCGAGGGACAGGGCACCCATCACCTCTGCTTGAGGGTCTATATGAAGGGTTATGTAATGAGGTAGTTTCTTATTGTCGCTCGTTGCGAAGAGGTCGATCTGCAGTTCTGGGACTTTTTGCGAGAGGAAGGAGACTGAGTCTGCGTCTAGGGACCATTCTGTCTCTATGGGCTTTCGCCCGGATAGAACGTCCGCCATCAGGTTGCGGAACCGTTGTAGGTGAACTGCTGATAGGTGCCATCCCTTCTTCCTTGCCTGGTAGAAGATGGCTAATATCACATGGTTGATGTGAGGCGATCTCAAGCCTTGTCGATTTAAACATTTTACTATCATTTCATTGTCCAGGACTAATCTGATGTGGATCTCTCTGCGAGGGGATAGTTTCTTCAACGTCAGGAAAACTGTCAAAGATTCCAAAATGGTGATATAAAAGGTTTTGAACTGGTGCGACCAATTCCCTTGCACCTTTCTCTCGTGAGAATGGCCTCTACATCCTTCCAAGGAGACGTCTGTGTATCACCACTGATGGTTGTGGTTCTTGCAGGGGAATTGTCCGTGCTAGGCTCTTGGCTGTTGACCACGGCCTTAACTAATTGCGCAACAGGGTCGGGGTCAACCTTAGTTGATCTCTTCGAGCGTTTGATGCGTATCTTCTCCAGACTCCTGATGCATCTTTTAGATGTGCTTTTAGCACTGGGTCTGTAACTGCTGCGAATTGGAGAGAGCACAATACTCTTTCCTGTTGGCGTCTTGAAATCCTCTTTTGACGGATTAGTCTCCTGACAGATCCCCCTATCTATCTCCTCTCCTTAGGTGAAATGGAGAGGTGGTGTGACTTCAAGTCCAATTGGATTCCTACCCATTGGAACTTCTGAGCTGGAAAAAGCAGAGACTTCTTGCAGTTGATTGCGAAACCCAGGTGTTCCATGAACTAGATCACCTTGTTTGCTACCTACAAACAAGTAGTCTTGGATTCTGCCCATACCAGCCATTCGTCTACATATGCTACCACATGAGCTCCTTCGGAGCGTAGCTGCTGGATGATTGTGTCTGCTAGCTTCGTGAATATCCTTGGGGCCATGTTCAGTCCGAGGGACATTGCTCTGAAGACAAACTTCTGTAGCTTGAATCCTAGGTAAGAGGAGAAAGGGCAACTCACTGTAAGATGCCAGTAAGCATCTGCTAGGTTTATTGAGACTGTGTACGCCCCTTTTGTCTGAAGGCTCCTTATGTGTTGCAAAGTAAGCATCCGGAACTTGTTGTTCTCGATAAACTTGTTGGGTGGAAACAAGTCTAGAATGAATCTGAGATTGTCTGAGTCTTTCTTGGGAGCATGAAACAGCCTTTCCTGGAATTTGATGTACTTCGCTTCCCTTATTACCTTCTTGTTCAAGAGATCTGAGGTATATTATTCTAAAAAGGGAGTGGAGTGTTGTAAGAATTCTGGAATACAGAGTATAGTTCTGTTCTATTTCCACCCAAGTCCATTCGTGATTAGGCTGTGGGCCCAGGGATCGAAGGTCCAGCGATCTCGAAAGTGATAGAATCTGCCCCCTACCTGGAGCCCCTCATTTCCTGGGGGGTCCTGCAGATTTGTTTCTGCGACCACGTCCTCCTCGGCCCCGAGAGGAGTTACCTCCGGGAGAACTTCTCTTTGGTCCTTTTCCTTTCTGACTTGGGTGAAAGGAAGGCAATTGCCTCTCTTATGAATGGCAGAGGTAAAAAACTATCGATTTTGAGCCGGTCCATATCTCCTGTTCAGCAGAATGAAGGGACGTTTCCAATAGGCCACCACACCGCTTGAAATAAAAGAACTGTCATACATGGAAATAATTTGTATTTTTTGTCTGTTTAGACTAACACGAAAATGTAATTATATGTAATTTCAGGTGATTTTATTTCCAAATTTTATCTAACCTATCTGATTTTCTTTTCTCAATCTTTCATTAATTAAAATTCTAGAGACACTGTATTAGAGATCATTGTTGTTAAATATTTAAATGATTCTACATTATTAATCCTTTCTCCTCCCAATGAAATTTCATCTTCCATTGCATATTCCGTTCTCATCCTTTCTGTCTTTCTTCTATTTATCTTGAGCCCAGCCACATGTAATATTTCATGCATTCTGGTAAACATGTATTGCAAAGCCTCTAATACTTTGCTAATAAGTACACCGTAATCAGCATACTCTAGATCAGCTAATTTCTTATTGTCAATCCAGCTCAATCTTCTCCACCATCCTCAACTGTTCTATGCATTACAAAATCCACGAGGAGGATAAACAACATACATGACAACATATTCTCTTGAAGAACTTCATTGTTCATTGTAAATTGATTTGACAGGACTCCACTAACATGAACTTTGACTTACTAAGCTCATGGAGAGAATTGGCCGGTGCACACTATCAAAGGATTTTTCATCCACAAATATTATCAAGAGTTGTTTTCTATATTCTACACATTACTGTACAACGTGTCGTAAAATGAAAATTTGGGTAGTACAACTGGTACCTTATCTAAATCCTGCGTAATCCCCTCTCAGCTTTTTCTTAATCTTTTTCTTTATTGTCCTCAGAATAAACATTATACATATTTTCCTCAAAACTGATGTAATTATGGTGCGTCTGTAATTATTTCAATGAGTCTTATCTCTCTTTTTAGCATTCTTCACCAACACTCCTAGATCAAATTCATCAGGTTTAGCCTATTCACGTTAAATTCTACAAAATAATCCTGTAAGTATTCTGATGGTTTCTTTATTTTCAGCCAGTTACATCTCGTCAGTTCTTCCATCGCATCAGGGGTCTTTCTATCTTCTGAGATTTTTAAGGATAGATTCCACCTCAAACACATTGAAATCATTCATGGGCACATCAAGGTCTTCCTCCGCTTCATTATCATTAGATATATAAATATATTATAAAATTTACGTAAGTATATGAAAGAATATGGGAAACTGTAACGATAAAGTTACAGTTAACAACCAGCGCTATAAACACAAGGAAGATATCTCTATCAAAGACTTAAACAAGGTAAGATAATAAAGATGTAATAACCAGATAAATTAAGAAGTATAAAATGAATGATTAGTTATATAAGGTAATAAATAAGCTGAACAATAGATATATTTATTTATTAGAAATATTCTTCAATATTAGTCTTTCATGTCTAAGGCGAATAGAAAATACATATGAAATAAATTTCCCCAAAAGACATAAAAGAAATTTTCAAATGGTAGGGTCTATATGTCAAACATATAGAATTCCTCTTACGGTGCTAATGGAAGTAATGGGATGACATTCTTTTTTTATTTTTTTTAATATCTGAGAAAAAAAGATGATAAATTTACTTTTCCATCTATGCCTCTTTAGTCTTTACATTTTTCATCTTTTTTATCTCTTCTCGCTCATTTTTCTTAAATCCCCCATCGAGGCAGTCTCCCTGATTGGCCGCTGACGCTTCAAATCTGGCAGCTTTTCATGTCCTATTCTGGCATATTCGTCTCACCTTTCAGTGATGGATGTTCAGAAAAAGACTATGTTAATGCATATTTTTAATTTTCTTTATTTTTTTCTTTTGTATAGTTTTTTGGGAGACACTTTAATTCATGTACATAATTAACATTATCATTATTTTTCTAATCAGTGTTCGACTGTTTTTAAAAGCCCTCTCTTTGATGTCAAGGAAATATAAATGATTTACTGGCCATTCCTTTCTCACGTCAAGAAAATACCTAAGACTTGCTGACATTTTCATTTGTCATTTGAAAAGAATTTGCCTTTTTTTTCTTATAAAAAAATATCTAAGAATTATTGACACATCAGGAAAATATGTAATAATTGCAAACGTTTCTCTTGTCTTGTCAGGAATATATTTGAGAGTTGGTAACTTTTTCCATTAGTTGTAAGATATAATCTAAAACAGTCTACTGAATTATCCTTATCAGTTTGGGTGAAAGGGTTTATCAATTCATTTTTCTTCCCTAGTCTCTTTCTTATGGTTCGATAAGACTTAATTTTTTTAAAAACTTTGTTACCCAATCTTTTTTTTAGTTAATTTTCTCCGGTATTTAAGAGATTTTACAATAGGAGCGAATAAGAGATTACAAGAGCAACTATGAAATGGAATTAAATAAATTGAATTAATTAACAATAGCAAGGACAGAGAGAGAGAGAGAGAGAGAGAGAGAGAGAGAGAGAGAGAGAGAGAGAGAGAGAGAGAGAGAGAGAGAGAGAGAGAGAGAGAGAGAGAGAGAAAGAGTTGTAGTAGGTGGTTCCAAAGGAGATACTATAATTCAGCTACAAATTACCAAGTGGAGGAAAATTAAAAAAGTTCCAGTTTAAGCCAAGTCCAAAAGAGCGCATTAAGGAGGTAATGTCTAATTGACAGAATCCCGTTTTAAAAATTTCTTTTTTATCTCATTGCTGTTTATGGATGGAGAGGGCTGAGGGAAGATATATGGGATAGTGGTGAGTAGAGTTGGTTGCCATAGATGGAGGGGTATAATGTAAATGTGTGGAGTTGATTGGAAAATGGAAAACAAAAAAGAGTAGTGTGTTATACTTTAGCGCACATATCTATCTATCTATATATCTATCTATCTGTCTATCCATCTATCTTTGAAAATTCTCTTACGTATAAGCTGTTCGAAGATACATAGGGGATGATGGTGGGCCAACAGTCTCCCCCTGTAAGATACTTGTTGATAAGTGAAAGGGACCAATGTTTTTTTTCTCTTTTTTTTCTTTTTTTTGCTCTCTTTAATTTGATCATGCGTTTGCCTGTTTTCCACAATTCTCTTTTCATTTTGTTCAGAAGGGTGAGCTGATCCAATGTCGTGGGTGACTCCCCTTCCATTCACCGGTTTTATTGACTACAGCGCTGGCTGGTTTGTCCTTGAGAGTGTGTGCTAAAGCATAGATAGTCGAAACACAACAGGGAGTTTCATAGGTTTATGTCTATCAGTTATAATACAACGGTAGTTCAATATATATACACCTTAATTGGCCCTTTTTAGAGTCTAATCCCAGTCATATTGAGAGTGACAAGTGTTTGGTATTTACTAAAAGTAGAGCAGAGAGTAAGGGTACCCTGACACTGGCACGCATTTTTGCCACGCATTTGTCGTGGCAAGGGGTGACACTTTTGTGGCACTCACTGGGAGGTTCCCGCACCATTCACGATAAGTTCACGCATAGTTCACAACGAGTTCACGACAAGTTCACGACATTGGCACGAACTAGCACAACAAGTTCACGACAAGTTTACGACACATTCACGCATAGTTTTCGCACTTCCCGCATTGGCACGACGAGTTCATGCCAGTTCACGACTTGGCCACGCCACATAAAAACGGGGCTTCTCCAACCCGAGGACATACTTGGATTGGCTTCGGAAGAGACAAAAATAATAATAATAATAATGATAATAATAATAATAATAATAATAATAATAATAATAATCTTAATAATAATGATAATAAAAATACTAATAACAATAATGATAATAATAATAGAATAGTAATAATAATGATAATAATAATAATAATAATAATAATAATAATAATAATAATAATAATAATAAAAAGAAAAATAATAATAATAATAATAATAATAATATTTATTCTTACATATAAACTACATATAAGAAGCCAATAAAGGAACTAAGTCCTGCTATGGCAAACATATTGGACACAGCAAATATTTTAAAATACAATAAATAATACATTAACAATAAAATTATTTTAAAATTCAAGAAATAATATATTATGTACAATAAACCAGTAAACTCTGTTTAAAGTAAATTAAAAATAAACCTTACTTCAGTAATAGCTTTTCAATAAAAGAAAAGGTTTACTTGAAAAAATTAAGAATCTAAAATATAAAACTAAAAGTAATAGAGAATCTGGAATCTAAAACATCACTATCGTAAGTACAATCACCTAGTTGAAGTTTTTATACATAGCGATTACTGCAAACTCATTTACTAAAAATATAAGAAAATAGTATATAAAAATTATATCAAAGAAAACATAATACTGAGAAAATACCTTATGTTTATATTTCCTTTTCAAAGTTACAACAGCCTGAGGCTTTAAAAGATCATGAGCTAGTTCGTTTAACAGTCTGCACGTCTGAAACAAAGCAGACTGCTTCTCCACCTCCACCCTAACTGCCGGGAGATTGATCCTCACTCCCAGAGTACTCTACGAGTGTGAAGGCAACAGTGGGGCATAATACTCACTGAAAATGTCTGACTTCCTATAAAAAACATAGTGAATAAACTTCAAAAGGAAATATTTGTATGCATCATCAAATTTCATTAAATTTAACCTTTTCTGCATGTCACTAGTTCTCATCAAAGGTACAATATTCTCGTCGTGCTTAACCTTTAAAATGTTCCTTAGTATTTTATTGAGAGCGGTTTTAATGTTATGGAGGTTTATCTCAGGAACACCACCCCAAATGATAACATTTTGTATTATTGTTCGCGTTCACGAACAGTTTGCGCATCGTTCACGACAATTTTGTCGTGACACAAATTTTGAACATTTCAAATTTCTCGCCACGACTGCCACGACAAGTTCACGACACGTTCACTTTAGTTCACGACACATTCACTCCAGTTCACGTATCGTTCACACCAGTTCACGACAAAAGTCGTGACAATGTATGCCACAAATTCGTGCCAGTGTCAGGGCCCCTTAAGAATAGAAATATAAAAGAAAATGAAAGTGACAGACAAAGTAGATTGAGTGTAATACTGTCTTTCCACAGATGTTACTCGATGACTTAGTATTGTAATGTTTTATTAAAAAACACTATTGTGAAGTATTCTGTTCATGGAGATTTACATAATTGTATTTGTCAGTGGAATAAGACTTTCTCAAGGAGAGAAAACCATCCTGTGGTACTATAGGAAAAGGATAGTATCTTATTATGATACATGATATAGTTATGTTTGATTAGTTTGTGTTGTTTTGATTAATGAAGATTTTTAGTGTTGAGTTTATTTTTATTTTAGTTAATTAGGTAAGTAGTTTGTTGCATTATATAATCATTTTGATTGTGTAAAGTATAATGATTTTATTACAATATAAGAGAGTATTTGATAGCAGAATTATTGCTAAAATAGATAAGTAATAGACAATCTAATGTACATCTGAGAATGTATGTTATTGTATGTATTTGTAAATAGTGAACAAAGCTAAGTATAAGTAGAATGTTGTTTGATCCTGGTCTACACCTAAAAGTACTAATTTGAGGATAGTCCATCAGTTTTGTTCCTGTGTTATACTATAAAGGGATCCTTTTATGGTTTGGTTTATTGTACTGCTTTCAAGTTGAAGCACAAACCCCCTGAATAACCGCTCTTAGCTGAGTAGAGTTTTTCCAAGTCAAATCCCTCTAACGAAAGTGTGTGACATCTTACAAAAATTTTATCTTAAATAAAAATATGACAAAGTAAATGAGGAAAACCTCAAAACGAGTAAAATGAAAACATGACTTATGCAGTATACAATTATAATGTAGCGGTTAATTTTGGTGCAATGTTTGTTTTTCTTTTCACACTTCATCTTGTATCATTATGCGGGTGAGATACCGTTTAAAGGGAAATAAGGAAATTAAGGAAACGATGATCTCGCCTTGTGTTTGTATGATGTTTATGATTGTATGGAAAAAGAGAGAGAGAGAGAGAGAGAGAGAGAGAGAGAGAGAGAGAGAGAGAGAGAGAGAGAGAGAGAGAGAGAGAGAGAGAGAGAGAGAGAGAGAGTGAAGATGATGTACACGTAAAAAAAGTACTGGAAAGAATATGCTCCCAATTAAATTGTTAGTAACTTAGCCTTAAAATTGTTCCTAGGCTAAATTTAAAATTAAATTATTCATTACTTGATGTCTTCTAACATCTCAGCACATAAGAAGCAATGATATAAGTGAATAATGTATATGTAAAGGTATATATATTTTTCATAGTTAGGTATGGTTACTTATTCTCAAATAAATATTTTAACTACCTCTGAAGCGTCAAAAATATCCAAAACTTAAAAAGAAATAAAAATAATGCATTTAGAATTCCCTAAACCTCTTAAAAAGAACTGATATAGATAATTCAGATAAGAAAATAAAAGTGAAGTCCGTTAAAGTTAACCAGCTTGTACGTAGGCAAAGGTCATGGACAAGGTGTATGGTAAAAAGGAAATATCTTTTTAGAATATTTCTGATTGTCAATAATATTTTGAGACTTTTCTTCATGTCACACAGATATCAACATTTGACATCAAACTGTTAAGAACCTTCATATTTTCGCTAAAAAAAAGTTACTGGCAATGTTGTGTTTCTAATTTTTTTTTCTCACATCGTTTCTCAATGACCATCTAACGGGAAGTAATTATGTGGTGCATGTTTTACGTGTCTGTATTCTTCAACACAGTTTTTAGTTAGATGGTATTCTTGTTTTCATATCCTAAAGTGCTTTTGGTACGTTAGCGTCAGTGTTTCAATGTCCCATTGCTCTATTTTGAAATTATAATTAAGTGTTGACATCGCTAATGTTTTTTTTCCTTTTTTTATATCTGCAGTTTTTTTTTCTTTTTTCTTTTTTGTGACAAATTATTCTAAGATTACCTTGTGTGAATCCCTTTAATAGCAAGTATGTAAGTAATTTTTCCGATGAATTTTAAGGAAACCCTTTTTTGTAACAATTTCTGCCCAGTGAGTTAGGTAAAATTGGGATCTAATTGCACTGGATTGGAGAAGTGAATTTGTAAAATACCTTTCTTCTGGAAAACAGCTTTTTTCCTTGGCCTCAGGAGTAATACCTATTAATTCTTGACATGATTATATTTAAGCCTCAGAGACTCAGATAATCTAAATCAGTTTCCTGAGCATTTACGGCAGGAGTCGTAACAAGGTTTGGAAGTGATCTTGATTAAGAAGATTTTCTGTTAAAATATGAGTCTTAGCTGGCAGTCTTGTACCAATTTAAAAATTTTGGTTCGATGATAACTTATTCAATCATGTCTTATTATCCCTTTGCCTCAACAGCGAAGTTAATTCATTTCTACCTACATGAATGTGTAGGTTAAATATCTGTTGTTACAGTCTATTTACAAAAACATGATTTCTTAAAGGTAATGTTTGATATCTCCTAAATTGCAATTTACTGCAGGAGGTTTGACCACCCCATAATGGAATTGGTAAACATGATAAAATCTTTTTGAAACCATTAGATGGATTTGATTAAATTGTTAAAATCCCTAAGTTATGAAATGAAGTAGATTTTGAAACATATTTTAATCCTTTTAACCTCAGACTGACCCCTGATATGCAATTATTCAAATCTATTTTTAGCTAACACATGATCCTGAAGCATAAGCCTGTTAAAAAAGAGTAAGATTTACTTGAATTTCTGGTATCGATCAGATAAAAATTCAGTTCTGGTACATGGATCATGTAAGGAGTTAAGGGAAGGGTTACTCTCCCATTGGCAACAGTATGGCAGGAGAGGTGAAGAAGATGGCAATACAAGATTTTTCCTCCTAATGCTAGTTCTCAGGTTCAGGGTACCTTTCTAGTCCCGGTACTCTGCCCTCCGGCCCTTCCATGCTTGCCTTTTAGGAAAACAATTCTTAAAACGGTGGTGCCCAATTAACTACTATTGTAGACTGTCGTAGTCGAACTTCAAGAGATATGAATTCTACTCTATCCCAAACTAACCTTCATATTCCCTAGCTTGGGTAGGCTTTAACTTCATTGCCACGTAGTAAGTCACCAAAACTCGGTCCTAGAATGCTCTCGTATGGACCTTTTTAATTAAAGACCTGTATATCGATATAATTTCTCAGGATATTACTTAAATTATTCCACTTCACTTAATAGGAACAAATTCAGAAAGAAATCCATTATTACTAAATATTATTTAATTTCTGAATTGAGTTTTCTTAGATGAGATGACTTCCACTTTGACTTCTACGTATATTCACATGTGCTTGATGCTATGTCTTTTGGACTCTGAGATTTTCTAAACTGCTCTAGATATTTCCTGGACCCTGGAAAATACATCGCATTACATTTTTATGAGTCATACTAGGTTCATTAAAAATCACCCTTCATTTACGTACATGATTTATATGTATGTCTCTGAACAATTGCTTAACAATAACTTATAATGATAATAATAATATAAATATTATTACCAATCATATGAGTGTAATTATTTCAAGCTCTTGTGACATGTACTTATCAATCCTCATTTCAAGAGACTATTTCGAACAGTGATTACATACAAGACTTATTTAACTGGGGCCTTGTTTTCAGGTGCTCCAGTCTAGAGTAGTCTGATAAAAATGTCAATAAAGAGAGAGGCATCGGAACATTATCATTCATACACTTTGGATGAACTGCAAAACATATAACAATTTCTGCATGATAGTTACGAATCAAACTTTATAATACCAAAGTATTCGAGAATGGACCTCACATTATTTTCCATTTCTTGAGGTGGTGTAGCTAACAATTAATGCGTGATGTCTCCAAATAATTAACTGTCCAACTTATGGAGAAACGTGTTAGTTTTGGTATCATGTACCTGCTAGTGTCATCACCCAGTTTCCAAAGTACGTAAGGTCAAACATGGCAGGGAGATTGATTGTCTTTTATGGTCTCGCTTATAACACCTAAAGTCACACCATCTGTGGGCTTGGCCATTCCTAATTGCGTTCTGGTATTGATATCTGGCTGAGTAACCTAAAACCAGCCGCATAGAGGTTACCACTTTCTTCACCCATTGATCCAGCCCACTTCTATGCCTCTCTCTCCTTCTCATTTCCTTCTTAAGCTGATAAATCTTACATCACTATTAGAAAGTCTAGATCAGCCTTGTTTTTCTAGGTTTAATTACTAGTTTTAAGGAATCCTTTTGTGGCAGAATAGCCTTTGTTTTGTATGAGAATTTGTTTATGTTATCTTTGAAATTTAAGTGTTTAAGTGTAAAGTGCTTAATTTAACAATTCTCAGTGTGGTTAGGCGCCTCCTCCCCGGTTGTTTATATTATCGAACTATCGTTTTAACGATTGTTTTTTTTTATATACGAGTGTTTATGAACGCGACTTGATGTCTGGACGTTGGTGCTCGGACAGAATTCAGTTCGGGCTTGAGCACTCCCCTGATAACATACCTTGACCAGCATAGTGATTTGGACTCTATATGACGATTGTTTGGCAACTTATTTGGACGATTCTTGGGATTACGCTTTTGATCTTTGCATTGATCTGTTGTCTGCAGATGCTCTTGTCACCAGCGACTCGAGCCAGTTCTGCCTTTCCCTGACGAGGAGGACTTCCCATGGAATTGGTGCACTTACGTCACCAATCAGCTGCTGTGGTTTTGGGAGCTTGCAAGCTCGTGAGGTGGCCTGTAGGGAGGCTGACGCCAGGTAAGACATAGAGTGTCTGATTTTCGTTTGGGATTGCTTGCCCTTTATGGTTATGCCCTGGCGTTCAGGACCTGCCCTGATAGCTGTTATGACAAGTGAAGGACGGCCCTAGTTTTGTGTCTCCTCTTATTCATCCACTGAAGTGAGGAGAACTATATACATCCTTTGCATCATTTTGATCTTTTATATATTGTCATATTTAAGACGTGACTACATAATATCTTCCAGTATGTCTATTATAGACAAGGTTTTGTGTACATTAGTTTTGTGTTGATAGGTAGGATTTATGATGGTTTTTCTTGTTTTATTTACTCCGTCTTCCTTCTTTCTTGGAATTAGTATTAGGATAATTTTTTGTTCTGGCCAGCCAAATTGTTGGATCCAAGTTTATAATAGATATTTCTCTTGTCTTTGTTAGGACTTAGCTTCTTAGTTTTAGGGAATCCAGTGTGATTCAAAGGACCGTTATTTGTCCTTCCTTGTTATTAAATAATGTTATTTGTAGTTTTAACAAGGTTGATCTAAATTTTGTTATTGTTAAGTATTAAATATTGTTAAGTTTTCTTGAGTGTTTGTTTCCGCTGACCTTTAGCACTGAGTTACATTTATTACTGACAACAATTATAATAAGAACTCTTATAATAACCCTAAGGGTTATAACAATTGGCGACCGTGACAGGATTGTTCTCAGGTGTACTCAGTGTTTTGGTCTGTGGAACAGCACTTTGTTAATTTGACAATATTTTCTTTAGTTGTAAAGTATTACCTTTCTCCCATGCTAATTTTGGTGCAATGGAGGGTTTTGTGTTCGACCCCGCATAGTTTTTAGGGTCAGGTGATTGTATAAAGCATCTGCCAGTACTAAATAAGACTTGTTTAGTAAGTTGTGCCCGGTGGTTGGGTATTCCGTTGAGGGCAGCGGATACGAAAAATCAATTGTTGGTAGCTGTTAAAAGTAAAGTTGCTCAAGGTCTGGCTGAGGCTGAACATTTGGTTAGGGAGTATGAAGTTTCAGGTAGTAGTGACTCTGAGCGTGAGGGTAGTATGATTAATGATGATGACAGAATAAGTGTTAATGGAGGTCTAACTCTGTTTGAGGATCCTCCCCGGACAGGAACTATTTATGAAGGTCAGGCTAACTTGCCTCTGAAACTAAATGTTTCCACTAATCCATTCAATTCTGTAGTAAACCCTGCGCCAAAAGATCCTCAGGTTCCTGTTTGTCCTTTGGTGGAGTCCAAGGAGGACGGTGAATTTGATTTAATATGTAAACGGATAGAATTGATGAAACTGGAATTTGAAGAGAATGAGAGGGCGAGGCGGCATGAATTGGAGATGGCCAATATCAATTTAGAAATTGCTAGGATGCAGGGCACCTCTAATCATTTTAGTACACCTCGGGGCAAGTCACAGGATAAGTTTAATGTAGGTGCGGCCTTGAAATTGGTGCCAGTATTTGAAGAGTTGAATGTTCCAGAATTTTCAAGGCTTTAGAACGTGTTGCCACTCGGTTGTCTTGGCCCCCAGAAATGTGGACTGTACTAATTCAATGTAGGTTGGTGGGCAAGGCAATTAGAGTGTATAATGCCTTGGAAGAAGGTATTGCCCGTGATTACCATAAGGTTAAGGCTCTAGTCCTCAAGGCATATGATTTGGTTCCTGAGGCCTACCGCCTTAAGTTCAGAAATTTTACGAAGCAAGCCTCCCTTACTTATGTGGAATTTGCTAGGCTTAAGGAGGAACAATTTGATCATTGGTTAAAAAGCCGCCAGGTGGTCTCTTTCTCCTCTTTGAGAGAACTCATGCTTCTAGAAGAATTCAAGAAGTCATGCAGTAAGGAATTGAAAATTTATCTAGAAGAGGTAAAAGCTGTTAATTTAAGTAATGCCGCCCAAATTGCTGACGAGTTTGTATTGACCCATCGAACTGGGTCTGGTAGTTTCGGGAATAAAGATGTGAATTTCCAATCTGCTAGGCCAGTTAATTTTCAGAGGTCAGGCTCTTTTGTAAATACTCGTGGGCAGGGTAACCCACCAGATAAAAATCATAAGCCCGATAGTAACCAGGGAAAAGACTTGAGTGGACAGGACACTCGTGTCTTTTCGGAAGATAATAGGTTTGGTTCTGGCCCAGGTAATAAGAATAATAGAGGTAGGGGGACTTGTTTTTGGTGTAATAAGCAGGGACATTATCAGGCACAGTGTTATGCCAGAAGAAGGTACCTTCAAAGGAATAATAATAATCCTGTGTCACTAATATCTACTAGTAAACCTGTTATCAGCGATCCCGTAGTTGAAAACCGTCCAGTAGCTAACACTAGTAATGGTGGTAGTAGCAGTAGTCAGTCTTCTAGCAGAAAGGAGTCATGACTACTTTATGATAAATATATTTGGCCTGGTAAATTAATATCTACTTCTAATACTGTTGGTGTGAAATTTTTGAGGGACAGAGGGTCAGCTCGGTCTCTGGTTTTGAAAGAATCTTTGAAAAATTTAGTTGATTATACAGGAAATTTTGTTGTTCTGGGAGGGTTCCCGAACACCGTTGTTTCGGCTCCGTTAGTGGAGGTCAGATTGTCTTTCCCTGGTTATGATAAAGTGACAGAATTAGCAGTTGTTGAGTGTCTCCCTATTCCTGGAATTGACGGCATTTTGGGTAACGGTATGTTAAATACAAAAGGACAAGAGTTGTTCCCCATATTGTCTGTGCACGCCTGTCCTGTTGCAGTAACAACCCAGGCAGCAGTAAAGGCTGCAAATTTAATTGATAATGACGAAGATTTAATCTTAAGTAGTTTAGAAGTAGACATAGAGAGGCCCGGGTCTGTAGATAGTAGTGGTAATAGTGTGGTTAGCAATGTTTTGAGACCTGATTGGGACAGGTCTTCATTTATTGAAGCTCAGAAAAAGAAATTTAATTTTGATTCTGGTGACACTGCAGATTTGACTAAACCCAGGTTTTGTGTGGTTAATGGTTTACTATACCGGATTATTCGTCCTTTAACTGATAATCTGAGCAAGACGTCTCGTATTGAACAAATTGTTGTCCCATCTCAATTCCGTAGGTCTGTCTTGAGTCTTGCACATGATGATTCTTTTTCTGGCCACTTTGGTGTATGTAAAACTTTTCGAAAGTTGGCAGAATGTTTTTGGTGGCCAGGATTAAAATCATCTGTGAAACAATTTATCAATGAATGTGAGGTTTGTCAAGTGATGGGGAAACCCAACCAAATAATTCCTAAAGCTCCCTTCAATCCAATTCCTGCGATAGCTGAGCCTTTTGTGGAATTAGTTATTGATGTGGTTGGGCCTTTGCCTAAAACTAAGTCTGGGTTTACCCATCTCTTGACAATTATGGATAGAGCATCTCGATTCCCTGAGGCCTTCCCAATGAGAAGGATAACCTCTAAGGTTGTATTTGACAAACTAATTGAATTCTTTTCCAGGTATGGTCTCCCACGTACTATTCAAACTGACTGCGGTACAAATTTTACTAACAAGGTATTTAAAGGTAAATGTGCAGAACTGGCCATTCGGCACAAGACCAGTGTACCATATCATCCAGAGAGTCAGGGCCTGGTGGAAAGGTTCCATCAGACCCTTAAATCATTTTTGAAAAAATATTGTTATGAACAAGGGGAGGAATGGGATGAAGGTCTTCCCTTTGCTCTCTTTGCTCTAAGAAATTACCCAAATTCTTCAACTGGGGTAGCTCCTTTCGAACTGGTATTTGGACACAAAGTACGTGGGCCTTTGGAGATTTTTCATGAGATACTTGAGACTGATCGAGGTGGGAATGCAAACGTAGGAGACTTTGTGGAGGACTTGAGGAAAAAATTATCTAGAGCCTGGAAATTTGCCAGAGAAAATTTGGCTAGTTCTCAGGCTGCTATGAAATTAAATTTTGATAGGAAATCTAAAGCACGGTCGTTTGAGCCCGGAGAATTAGTTTTAGTTTTAAGTACTGACTCTGACAATTTCCTTGAACCAAGATATAAGGGACCCTGGAAGGTGTTGAGAAAGTTGTCGGAGGTGAATTATGAAATAGAGGCTCCTGGGACCAAACGGAAGTGCAGAATATTCCATATAAATAGGTTAAAACTCTATACTTCTAATAGACATGACCCTCTCGCTATTGTTTATGAGCCTGTGGTTGAAAGTATGGATTTACCTTCAGAGGATTGGGAGGATTTGATTTGTCAGGTGTCTTCTGGTGCTCTTTTTGATAATATTCAAAATTTAGAAGTTTTGAAGGAAGGGCTGGGGCATCTGGAGATTGCTCAAAGGAGGGATGTAATTAATTTAATTTCTTCTATTCCAGATTTATTTCGGAATTCTCCAGGTCGAACTAATTTTCTTGAGCATGATATAGACGTGGGTAATGCTTATCCTGTGAAACAGAGTCCTTATCGGCTGAATCCCATTAAGAGGGATATAGTTGATAAGGAGATTAAATATATGCTGGAACACGATCTCATCCAACCTTCCGTTAGTCCATGGAGCTCCCCGATAGTCCTGGTTAAGAAGTCCGACGGAAAGTTCCGTATGTGTGTGGACTACCGTAAGGTTAACACACATACTAAGAATGACTCTTTTCCTTTGCCTCGGATAGATGACTGTCTCGATCACATAGGGGCTGCTAAGTTCATTACGAAATTGGATTTATTGAAAGGGTATTGGCAGGTTCCCCTGTCTGATCGAGCAAGAGAGATCTCCGCATTTGTAACTCCCTTTGGGCTTTACGAGTGTAAAGTAATGCCCTTTGGGATGAAAAATGCCGCGTTTACTTTCCAGAGGCTTATAGGGTCATTTGTGGTTTAAAGGGAACTGAAATTTATATCGATGACTTGGTTGTATATAGTGATGATTGGAGTACGCACATGGCGAGATTGCGTAAGGTATTTGAGGCCCTTAAATTTGCAGGTTTGGTTATTAATTTAGCAAAATGTGAATTTGGTAAGGCAAAAGTTTGTTATTTGGGTCACGAGGTTGGTTTGGGTCAGGTGGCACCTAAACAAGCCAACCTTGAGGCTATCGTGCATTTAAAGAGGCCGTGCAATGTCAGAGAAGTTCGGCGAGTGCTGGGCATGATTGGTTATTATCGCAGATTCGTGCGAAATTTATCGGACATTGCTCAGCCACTTACCAAGTTGTTGGAGAAAGGGCAGAAGTTTATGTGGTCTCCTCAGTGTGAGGAAGCACTTATTAAATTTAAGATGGTATTAGTATCTAATCCAATATTGACTTCTCCTAATTTCCAGAGACCTTTTATTATTGCAGTGGATGCCAGTGACATAGGTATTGGGGGTGTCCTTTTTCAAAGGAACGATATAGGAGAGGTTCATCCTGTATCGTATTATAGCCGAAAGCTACTGGTCGCCGAGAGAAAATATTCCACCATTGAAAAGGAGGCCCTCGCCTTGGTGCGTACTCTTGTGCATTTTAAGCCTTGTGTAACAAATTTTTCTTATCCCATAGAAGTATGGACAGATCACAATCCACTGGTTTTCATCGATCACATGAAAGGCGCCAACCAGAGAATTTTACTTTGGGCTCTGCAATTGCAAGAATTCTCGCTTGTGATTAAACACGTTAAAGGATCGGAGAATCGAATTCCCGATGCCCTTTCAGGAATATAGATTTGATCACGACTTGGCCCCCCTCCCCTCGCCCTTCTCGTCTCTTCAATTGGTTTGCGTTATTCTTAGAGATGTAAGGATGAGTATGAGTGTGGTTTTCGCTGGGAGTTTGGTTTGTTAGTCATTAGGTTTTCTTAGTGAGGTATTTTATAATTTATCTGTTTTCTTTTGAACCAAAGTAAAACCTGTTGTGACCAAAGTGTGGGCGGTCATACTGTGGTAGTGTCTGTTATGTGTAAACTCAATGTTATTGGCTGAATTTGAGACAGTCAGTGTCTGGTGGTTAATATTTTGTGCTAATTTGACCTTATGGTTTATTTTTCATTTATGTTTTCTCTATTGTTTAGGCTGGTAAATTTTCTTTGTGACAATTCAGTTTTTAAAATTCATTGGTTGTAGTGTTGTTCATGAGAATTCTTATTTCAGGTTTCACCCTGAGACTTTGCTTTGTCTTGAGAGTGATGTGTTAATCATTTTCTCTTTACAGGTTTCATGTTTTGTATAAAAAAAAAAAGAATTTTATTGGAATTTTTTGTTTTTGTTTTTGGGGAGGAAGGTATTAGAAAGTCTAGATCATCCTTGTTTTTCTAGGTTTAATTACTAGTTTTAAAGAATCCTTTTGTGGCAGAATAGCCTTTGTTTTGTATGAGAATTTGTTTATGTTATCTTTGAAATTTAAGTGTTTAAGTGTAAAGTGCTTAATTTAACAATTCTCAGTGTGGTTAGGCGCCTCCTCCCCGGTTGTTTATATTATCGAACTATCGTTTTAACGATTGTTTTTTTTTACATACGAGTGTTTATGAACGCGACTTGATGTCTGGACGTTGGTGCTCGGACAGAATTCAGTTCGGGCTTGAGCATTCCCCTGATAACATAACTTGAGCAGCATAGTGATTTGGACTCTGGATGACGATTGTTTGGCAACTTATTTGGACGATTCTTGGGATTACGCTTTTGATCCTTGCATTGATCTGTTGTCTGCAGGTGCTCTTGTCACCAGCGACTCGAGCCAGTTCTGCCTTTCCCTGACGAGGAGGACTTCCCAAGGAATTGGTGCACTTACGTCACCAATCAGCTGCTGTGGTTTTGGGAGCTTGCAAGCTCGTGAGGTGGCCTGTAGGGAGGCTGACGTCAGGTAAGACAGAGTGTCTGATTTTCGTTTGGGATTGCTTGCCCTTTATGGTTATGCCCTGGCGTTCAGGACCTGCCCTGATAGCTGTTATGACAAGTGAAGGACGGCCCTAGTTTTGTGTCTCCTCTGATTCATCCACTGAAGTGAGGAGAACTATATACATCCTTTGCATCATTTTGATCTTTTATATATTGTCATATTTAAGACGTGACTACATAATATCTTCCAGTGTGTCTATTATAGACAAGGTTTTGTGTACATTAGTTTTGTGTTGATAGGTAGGATTTATGATGGTTTTTCTTGTTTTATTTACTCCGTCTTCCTTCTTTCTTGGAATTAGTATTAGGATAATTTTTTGTTCAGGCCAGCCAAATTGTTGGATCCAAGTTTATAATAGATATTTCTCTTGTCTTTGTTAGGACTTAGCTTCTTAGTTTTAGGGAATCCAGTGTGATTCAAAGGACCGTTATTTGTCCTTCCTTGTTATTAAATAATGTTATTTGTAGTTTTAACAAGGTTGATCTAAATTTTGTTATTGTTAAGTATTAAATATTGTTAAGTTTTCTTGAGTGTTTGTTTCCGCTGACCATTAGCACTGGGTTACATTTATTACTGACAACAATTATAATAAGAACTCTTATAATAACCCAAAGGGTTATAACAATCACTATATACTTGGACATATCTGTTAAGCAGGTCATACATGCACAGGGGTGTTGGGCTGATTTGACTGTGATTGGCGAAAACCGGACAATCCTTAATGGTCCTTAAATGTTGGGATCACACTAATCATTTCTTTCTGAGGTTTTTGCCAGCCTTCTGCCGATGATAGGGAGCGAAAGAGTTATAGCTTCACACAACAATATCATAGTTCGAGGAGCAAATTGGACAAGGGTAAACAGAACCGAACACCTGATGTCATCTTGGCACAATGAAATCTTCTAACTGTTGCATCAATATTTATTATCCGTATGTTACCTGAATTGATGAAATCTACAACTACCACAATATGAATAAAGTAGATTTTTATTATCTCTTGAGGCTTGTTGAGCCCAAGATTGCCAAGCCAGAGAACGTTCAATTTACTGCCAAAAAATTGTATGTTTACATCCAACGTCATGCTCGTGGTTCATACGTTCTGCTTCTCATACAGTTGGGAAGCCAATATCTCTAGCAACAACTTTTCGTGCTTCCAGCTTAATATATATGGGGTGTAAACAGAACAAACCCAGCACGAATAGGCTATCCTCTAAATGTCTCATCATGTTTGACCGGACAGGGAAATCCCACTGTGATTGACAATATCCCCCGCCAAGGAAATATTAAACCACCTTGTTTCCCCGCCAGTCTCTTGTGTGATTGGGGACGGATTAGCATGGCGTCTGGGTTGACTTACCTGTTTTGACACGTACAGTATTATTATACGACCATATTCGCCCCTTGAACAAATATAATATGATAAAAAGATTATTGCATTTTACAATTTCTTGGCTTATTACTGCATTGTAAAAAAAAGTTTGCTTCATCATATATGTTAGGAGACCGTGATTTCTCTTTTTTTCAAAGTGAAAAGATTGATGAGGGTACTATTCCTGTACGAGCCATAGTAAAATATATATTTGGTGCCTAGACATGGGAGCCATCATCATTTAATATGATTTTGGTGCTTAGACCCGGGATCGAGTGAGTCTGTTTTAAATATTTGTGATAACCATACCGTGTTTGATCACAGATTTGAATAATAGTGTTGATAGGATTTTGTGCATTGTTTGGATATTTTTTGGAAAATATTTAATATCGTTAAATTACAAGATATCATAGGTTAATATCCAAGTGTTTTCAAATAACCCAAGTGTTAACGAATTGTCAGAAGACAATGTAACTACAGCTCAGTAGCTCTATATCTTAATGGCATGTTGCGGCCATGCAACGAGTGGGATGATTAAAGACCAAATTAAGTGTCTAGCGTTAGAAGTGTTGATAAACTTAGGAAAGTTGTCGGAAAAAAATATTGTAGCAGCTCGTGAGCAGTTGGAGGAAACTGAGGGCATGAAATCAGATAGGGATGTTTAGGGTGAGATTAGACAAATTGCGGTGGAGGAGAATATCCTCAAGTTAAAGATGATGGAAGAACGAGAAGAAAGAAAGAGAAGACGGGAAGAAATGAAAGACAGACGAGATGAAGAAGAGAGGCAAGAAATACGACATGCCAAAGAAAGGGAAGGCAGACAAGAAGAAGAAGAGAGAGTAGAAGCCAGAGAGATCGCAAGACACGCAAGGTTAAAGGAAGCAAGGCAAGAAGAAGAAAAGAGAGAAGAAAGAGGATGTGCGAAAGAAATGGAAGAAGCCAATAATAAGAAGAAAGGGAAGAAAGACAAAGTGTGGAAGAAATGGAAGCAACGAGAAAAGAAAAAAAAGAGAGAAGACGGGAAGAAAAGGAGCTGGAATAAGCAAGGCACGCACGTGAGTTGGAGCTGTTGAACGGCCGGGCTCAGTTGGCAACAAATACAGAGGCGGCTTTTGCTAGGTGTGAACCCGTGTTTAATGTGTCAGAAGCCCAGAGGTTGATTCAAATGTTCACAGAAGAGGCTCCAGATGAGTTCTTCGATCATCTAGAAAAAGTCACAGTAACGATGAAATGCCCAGAAGATGAGTGGTCTGTGTTATTGCAGTTTGCTCTTTGGGAAGAGCCACGGTGCTTACTTATCCTTATCTCAGGACTAGAGGATGGAGTATCAAGAAGTGAAGAGGAGCGTGCTGCAAGTGTATCAGATGACCCCTGAATATTGTGATGAAAGGTTTCGAAGTTTGAGAAAGGACATGAAAATTACTTTCCTGGATTACGCCTATAGGGTACGACAATGTTTTAAAAGACGGACAGAAGCTGCTAACATAAAGGAAATGGCTGATTTAAAAGAAGTGATAATACTAAAGGAGTATCTCTGAGGAATTCCTGAACACATTCCAACGTACTTGCGAGAGGAGATAGAGGTGAAGTAACCCAATAAAGCCACTTCACTGTGTGAAGATTATAATATCATCAGTCGTAAACCTTCTTCGGGCATGAAGTTTCAATAGTTGTTCCGACCAGATGTAAAGTATTAGCCGAACCACGAAAACCAGTTCAATAATAACTATGTGAACACGTTCAACAGTTACAGCGGAATTAGCACGGGTACTGAACCTGAGCAGAATGTAATCGTACCATAGAAACGATCATCGAACCGCCCTACTACAAGTATCATGAAAGAAGAGCAGAAGGTTGGTATTGTCTTTTTTAAGTGTGGCAAGAGAGGCCATATCAGTAAGGAATGTAGGTCAAACCAACCGAAAGCAGTCACCTAAGTGATTAAGGATAATTCAGTTTCACAAAATGCGAAGACGAAGAAGCAATCGGAAATGGAAGGAGATGAAAAAAAACCAGACAACATTTATATGACTAATGGGTCGAACCCAAACAGCTTGGATGCCTTTAAACCATTGATCGGTGAAGGTATGTTAGCAGCAATAGATAGAAATGACCAAACCCCTGTCAGGATATTGCGCGACACAGTACAGCTAACAAAATGGTAACAGCAGAGCTAATTTTGTGAGGATTGTTTACAAGACCACGCTGCTAAATTATGCAAGCTATGATTTTCGTCTGTCACTTATTCATAATTTCAAACTACCCAGGTTTCTTCACTAAATAACCTAGATCCGACATCGTCAACATAGTCAACCAAACAGAAGTTTGTCATGCCAGCGTACACTTGATATGTTTTAAAAAAAATATAGTTATAACTCAAAAGTGTCCATAAAATAAGCAAATAAAATAGGGATACTTTTCTGCATTTACCTTATTTTTAATTTAGTATGTATTTTGAATATATATCAAATGTACCGTGGCATCACGAACTTCTGCTTGGTTAAATATGTTGAAAAGTTCAGTTCCAAGTCATTTGGTGTTTAAATCAGGCTAGTTTTTTTTATAGTTCTATAGTTTTTTTCATTATTTCAACTTGCTTCCCATGTGGAGAAATATTTCTAATAATGAAAATGTAACAGAGGAAAACAATAGCATTGCATAATTTGGCAGTATATGGAGAACAAGGTCTTGTAAACAAATACCTTCTTTTCCCAACAGCTAGGTACTTGAAGAACTGAATCGGACGTAGTCTCCTCCATATAAATTTGTTATTCCTAGAACTTGCATATACTTTGTGAGCCTCTCTACCTGAAGCAACTTTGCTCACAAAGGAAGCTCATCACTTAGAGAGCTTTCAAATAGGAGATGATTTCGCCCTCAGGAGGACCTATAGAAGTACTTCGAAAAATTACTGGCACTAAGAAACAAGTGTGTGTGTGAGAGTGTGACGGTCATAGGCCTAGGAAATTTCTGTTGCTGTGCAAGCAGGCAGGGAAGTAATAATCAATTGAAATATAAAAACAGCTTACCTGGACCGCATACTTCCATAAGGTAAAAGTTTGAGTGATAGTTTTTTGAGAAACAAAAAAAAAAAAAATAAAAAACACACATTTCTAAGAAATTTTTAATATTTTAGCAGAAACCATATTAGCTATAGTTATTGACTATTCCAGCTATTTCCAGAAAAAAAAAATGATCGTGTCATTATTAAACAGGAAAATATTAGAAACCGGTTTGAATGTCTTACAACATAGGACCCAGAGAAGTCTCTCAAATGAAGTGTGAACCTCCATATATAATCCGAATGACTTCAACACGAAATGTCTCTAAATACGCCCTTATCTGATATGATGTTAACAGACATATCTAGCCTCGACAGCCGTATCCAGTCCCCATGACCGTCCTCGTCATCGCGTCTTGTCATAAAAGAATAATTCCGGGATATTCCTTTACTGCATGGGAAGCAAGAGGGCTTCATTGCCTGCCTTTAATTCCCCGTTTATTGCTAAGAATCTCTTCATGAATATTTATAAGAGTCTTTGGATCAATCTTGGGGAAATAAAACGTAGATGGCTCTTTAGAGAGGAAATTATTTTACCTTCACTTACTTTGATGGCTGCTTTTCCGGTCTCATACAGCAGGGGAACCCCACTTTCTACAGGACCTCCACTGTCATTTTACCTTGTTCACTCAGAGTATTTAACATTACATACCACATATTGTTCATTTACTGTTAAATCCTCGCTATCAAAAGACTCATGGAATAAGAAAGTCTTCAGTTTCCTCTTGAAAGCTTTAATCATTCAAATGTTTCGTGGGAGCTTATTTTATAGTGTTGGGGTCGCATACTTAAGGCTTTGGAGCCCTAACGTAGACATATATCTAGGTTCCAACAGTTTGAAGCAATCTGTAACTATTCTCGTGTCAACACGATTTGTTGGTTGCGTAATGTGTATCAATTCTCTGAAGTATTTCGGATGCCCGGTTCTGATAACTTGCTGGGTTATTGTACATATTCTAAATTCAATTTTCGCTTTAATCGGCAGCCAGTGTAAATCAATTAGTATAGGGGTGATCCTTTCTCTAGGTGCGACACCTTTTATCAGTCTTGCTCCTCTGTTATTATGTTTTCTAATTTATTAAGTTACAATTTTTGTAAATTGTAGTAGATAGAGCTGCAGTAGTCAATCCTGGTAATAACACAGTTTATCACAAGTTTTTTTTACAGAATTATCGTCCAGGTACTTTTTCATAAACGTAATATTTCTTAGATGATAACCAGCAGTTATTATTACATTATTTATTTGGGCATTTAGAGACAGGTTACAGTCAACAAAAACGCTTAGATCTTGAACTTTACTAGATATCGTCACCGAGTCATTATTCATGTTCATTTGAATATCACTTAAGTTTCTCACGCTGTTTCTCTTGTCCACCACCATGAATTCGGATTTGTTCTCATTTAATTTTAGTTGTTAAAATGTCATCCATTCTCTAACACTATCAAGGATTCGGTTTAGAGTTTCAGTAGTGTCTTGTATATTATTTATGGAGAAATAAAATTGTGTGTCATCTGCAAATAGTTCAAACTTCACGCCATGCCTTTGTAGCATTTTTGATAGACCAATAGTATAGATGCAGAATAAGATTAGGCCACGTACACTCCCCTGGGGTACCCCTCTGTTTAAGGGTTCATATGATGAATAAGAGTTTCCAATTTGTACACAGTAATTTCTACCAACCAAGTAGTCTTTTAGGTATTGGAAGGCTTGATCTTCAACGCCGATGGACCGTAGATCTTTTGGTAGCAGTGCATGCACCAATGTATCAAAAGCAGCACTGAGACCGAGCAGTAGTTTTAAGATACCACATTTATTTTCATCCGTCATTTCTAGCATATCATTTACAGCAGAGCAGATGGCTGTCTCCGTAGAATATAATTTTCTGTAAGCAGATTGGTTGTCAGGAAAAGCTTCTATTACTTCTAAGTGGCTGACTAGTTGTTCAAGAATTACATATTCAAGCACTTTTGAGACAAAGGATAGATTTGAAATAGATCTCTATGAGCCTAATTCCTGGAAGTCCAGTGTGTTTTTCAGAACTGGTGTGACTATAGACATTTTCTCAGATTTAGGAAAATTACATTCATCAATGCTTGCATTTGCTATTCTCATTATTATTTCGGCTAGACTAGAAAAGTCTCTCTCTCCAATTACTTCAAATATTGGCATAGGTTCGATCGCGCAGTTTGTTTTCTTTGCTCTCTTGATAATTCTGGTGATGTCATCTTGTATAATGTTGTTAAATCGTATTAATCTTTTCTTTGCCAGGTATCTCATTAATCTGATGTTGAGTATTTACAAACGACATGGTTATGTTTTCAACTTTGTTTTTAAAGAATACAAGGAAACTGTTTGCTAGTTCCTGGTCACTGTATCTGTCATGTAGCTTCTTTTCTTTTACATTTCCCATTATACCATTCAGGAGACGATATAACTTATTTATATCAGTTGCTGTTTCGAGGATCTTTCTCTTATAGTATTCCCTTTTTTTTCCTTCTTAGTAGGTAGTTATATTGACACACAGCAGCTTTTTATTCTACCCAAGTACTTTCATGTTTTAACCTATTACACTTTCTTTACGTCTATTTTCCTTCTTTTTTACCAAAGTCTCTCCATCAAACCAAGGAGATTGGTCTTTTGCGTTTATAGCCTTTTCCATCGGTGGGCATATGGTATCATATTCACTTTTACTCATTTTATTATAAGTGGCCATAAGACAGTTAGCACACTTGGCTCCTAACAGATGTTGGTCATCATGATCACAGGGAATGTTGATGGCATCATTTATTTTCTTTGTAACTTCTTCTATAAATACGGTAGGAGAAAAATTTTATTTATGTCTAAAGTTTATTTTCTCTACTAATGCATGTTTCTGTAGAGGTAGACTAAACGTAATAAGTTTGTTTACTGGGGAGATAGTACATTTCTCTTCGACTCTTATGTCAGATACAATATTATTCATGTCATCACCTATAACTAAGTCAAACGTATGCCCAGTCAAAGTAGTTGTGCAGTCGATATTATTCAATTGTCAACATGATTCTAGTAACTCACTAAATGCCAATCCCAAAATTGAAGTCTCCACAGATAAATAATTCCTTTTTCTCTAAGATAATCATCTCAATGAGAGAACAAAATTCTTCAAAAAAGATACTAGAGTTTGTTTTATGAAGTTTGTAGATTGTTAATAAGGATATTCTCCTATTTTTGGGAGTAAATTTTATTTCTATATATTACAAGTTTGATACACTAATTTTTTTTCAATGTTTGAAGATTTGAGTAACTATTACGAATAAAGAGTCTGACACCCCCACCAGACCTATCTTCTCTCGGTATGTGAAAGAAGGCATGTGTGGGGGTTGTCATTTGAGCGATCTTTGCCTTGTCCAAGCTATTTAGCCATATTTCAGATAATGCTAGTATATCTGAATATTTCTCGTTTATCAATTCTCAAATTTGAACAGTCTTATTACCTACAGATTGTATATTTACATAGCCACAATTTATGACACCCCTAGTAACCATGATCAGTATTTTCCGCTAATCTTTTCAATTCCAAGTAAAAAGCATTTAGTCTCTAGAATTTACTGCAGGGTCACTTGATCTGTTTTAATTTGTGCATTTTATACACTTTGACACTTCCGAATTACACTCCATGGTGGAGTGTCTCCCTGAACATTTCCCAGAGGCTTTATCTTCGTTCTTAGACTTGCAATCTTTCTCAAAATGTCCATACCTCTGACAGTGGTAGCAGGTGATCACGTGGTACCTATCACGTATGTTATAGATACCCCATCGTAACGAAACTTTGTCCCCATTATCATGAATAGCCCTCCGAACTTCGGGATTATATTTCAATACATGTTGCCCCCCCCCCCCCCCACCCCAGGCATTTTTCTTCAGGACTACACTCATCTTATCTTCTATATTCTGGATATGTTCCAGACCGCTATTTCTTTGAATCAAAGCATTTACTACAACATCTTTATCATTGTATACATTGCATATCATTATTTTGGATTTTAGTTTTCCGATTTTTCTCGTTTCAGTGTCAGCTACAAATGTCAGAATTTTGTTTGCCACCTCTTCTCTGATCATTTTGTTTGCAGAGTTTACAATATTTCCATTCGTAGTTGACCTCGTGTTAAGTATAGGAATGTCTTCAAGTGCGCGTTCAACCTCATGTTTTCTTTCAGTAATTTTAGTTTTTGTACTAGTTGATTTAATTATCGACAGATTTTTTTCCTTAACTTTATAAGCAAATGTCGGTTTCTCTGGTTTTGGGTATATCAATGTTTTGAAGTGTTGCTTTCATTGATTCCATATTCATTGCAAGAATGTTAACTTTCTCAGTGAGGTCGGTGATCTAGGGGGAATTTGCTGCGTCTGCGCCAAGGTTCGCAAGTTTGTTTTCCAAGTCATCTATTTTTGCATCTTGTTAGTTCAGGGCCAGATTACTCATGTTTACATCTTCCTTTAATTTTGGTATTACTAATTTTTTTTGTTTGGCATCATGTACGCAGTAAGGGCATAACCAATCTAGGTTATTCCGGTCAATCTCACTGATGGCTGAAACTATAAGCACGCATCTCTTATGGTAGAGTCTTTTACATTCACATACTATCCATTTTTTCCGTTCTCCATCCGTTTCATTACATTTGAAGCAGATATAGTTAGGAGCAGACATGGTATAATGTTTCTTATCACATAGGTTTCTCATTAAGATTAACTAATATCTTTTCAATGATATTCTAAGCGAGAAACACAAAGCTAAAACATGACTTAGGGCATCAATAGCAGAGTTCGACACAATACGTCCACACTCTAGCACAGTTAAAACCAAGATGTGCTGTCACTAATGGAAATGGGATTTAACTAGGGATTGAAGTTATCACTCTAGAGATTTCACAGCCCGTTTGATGGACACTTTAGAAAGACGCTCAAAAAGAGAAGTTATCAAAACTGGTAAGAAAATGTTCACATGGAGGAGACATAAAAAACTTTTGTATCTTTGGTCTGGGGTGGCTAGTCAAGTAAAGGGTCCGTAATTTCGTGTCCAGTAATATTGTAGCTAATAGTTGAGTATTTGTCAATATCTTGAATTACAATTTTGTTATTAAGGTGTCTAATAAAAGAATATCTATGACAGACTTTTTTTTTTCAAATTCCCCCTAATTTGCAAAAACTATTATATACCTAAAAACATTAATCAGTTTCCATCTAGATGAAAAAAATAAACCAGGTAGTTATAAAGTAAACAAGAGAGAAAATTATTTTACCTAAAACCTAAAGATTAAAAAGATCAATGTCTAACGTAGATAAAAGAAACGAGGCAGAGAGATTCCCCAGAGAGATTAATGAGCCTCTCTTTCGAAATAATCTTTGTATCATCATACGCCATCGCTTCACGACCCGTTTGATAGACCAGTCTGGCTACGATGGTCTTATAAACTTTCAAGTACCTCTCATTTCCCCTAAATTTTAGTCACGTCTTCCCACGACCAAGTAATTGCTAGATGTTAATTGTTCATATGCAAAGCGTGAAGTCTCGGAATTTCCTCTTCACGTCAGGCTAACATTCAAGTTTACCTGCAATAACGCTTGCATGACACCCATAATCATGCGAGGCTTTTCTTTTGCTTTTAATGAGTCTATATCCTGTTCCACAAGGGTGTTCTTTTCAGTGCTTTTTTAAATGAATATGATGGTTTTTATAATGTGTTATAAAATATCTTCTCTTTTCTTTATTTATCTTTCATTCTTTTTAATCGACACCCATATTCCGTTGTTTTCCCTATAAGCACCACTCTTCCTATTTTGGTAGGTGAAAGTTATACTCCTTAAATTCATGTTTTTTTTTTTCAACTTTCCTTGTTTTGACTATATTTTTTTTTTACATGTTTAATATATCTTTCTTAATTCCCTATTCCAACTAAGCTTATTTTTACTTATATGCAAAAATGTTCGTTTTACTTTTTCATTTACTTATGTCGATTTGTTCAAGAGGATTAAAGTCTTTCTCTACTTTTATAAGGATTTATTCTCTCTCTCTCTCTCTCTCTCTCTCTCTCTCTCTCTCTCTCTCTCTCTCTCTCTCTCTCTCTCTCTCTCTCTCTCTCTCATAGACCATTCATTTTTTTCCTCTTTTATTTGAAAATAAATAGTTTTTTATATAGATTTTCAAATTAACTTTGGAGGAACTTTAATGAAATCCACATCCACCCAAAATAAAGATCAGATATCATATCAATAGTTAATGTAAAGATAAAACACCTTAACCAATACTGACAAACGTTAAGGGATACCAATATGTTATATTGCTAAAAAATCAGTGCGTGCAATCATGATGTGACACTTATTGAACATTGACAACATTAATCTTTACGGAAAAACATTTCGTAAAAAGATTCCTTTTAGAATTTTTATGTTTACACAGATTGAAGGTTCTGAGAGTGTGAGATACTTCCACTTTTATTCGTTATTTTTTTATTTTTTTATGTCTGACCTGGGCTAGAAAAAGACAGCAGGTTGGCTTTCAAGAGAAGTAGATGCTTGCCAACTGATTATAACACTAACGAAGAATTTCAGTCAGGTTAATACTCTAAAATTTATAAATCTTTTATTCCGTAAAAGTAGTAAAAAAAAAAAAACTGTAGTATACAGATTTAACGTTAGAGTTTTAACTTTGTGAAGTACAGGTATATTCAATGAT
>NC_090738.1:16163629-16168629 GCF_036898095.1 Palaemon carinicauda | reverse complement strand
AATCCCAAGCTGACTGGAATGGGATTTCACATGATCTTTTGTGCATGAATTGGTCAAAATTATATAGTAGTGTTGATCCTTTTATCCCTTTGAATGAGAATATAGTCAACATAATTGATAGGCGTATCCCTTCTCGTGGGCTAAGGTACCAAACGAAGGACAAACTGTGGTTCAATTATTATTGTTGACGTGCTCATCTGGAGAAGCAAGAGGCCTATCATATTTGTAAGGGTAACAGAACAGATTTGACCTGGAATAACTATACTCAGCTTCGAGCTTTTGCTCAGAGAGTTTATCCCTCAACTGAAAAGGAATACAATTTAACCATAAAAGAAACCCTTTCTGGTACAACTCAGGAACATTAATGGTGGTCTACCCTTAAATCTACACTTTTCTGTGTAGATGCAACGGTTCCTCCTTTACTTAAACGAAATGGCTCAGTCACTCACTGTCCAAAGGAAAAGGCAACCCTTTTGACTGATGTTTTTGACAGTAAACAAAGTAATTAAAAACTTGTTCTTCCTCATACCCATTTTCCTGAGGGTAATTTAACTAGTTTAGCTTCTTAATCTGGTAAAATTAAAGCTCTGTTGATGGACCTTGATGCTTATGGAAGTGTAGACCGGAATGGTATTCTTCGTTTGCTTTTTATGAAGACTGCAGATTTCTTAGCTCCAAAGTTATCTGTTATTTTGCGCAAGTTAGCAAGAAGAGGAGATTTTAGCACTTGTTGGAGAATTGGTTATGTTACTCCTATGCAGGTGATGCTACTCTTTTTGCATTAATTCCCTCCCCTGAATGTAGATCTGACGTTGAGGAATCCCTAATTAGGGATCTAGCTAAAATTAGTGCATGGTGCAAATTATGGGGTATGGAGTTGAATCATAACAAAACTTAAAGTATAATTGTAAGTAGGTCAAAGACGGTGGCTCCTCAACATCTGGATGTCAGTATTGATATTGTTTCTTTAAATTTGTAAGACTTTTAAAATTTTATGTGTGATTCCTGACAGGAAATTTACTTTTAAGAAACACATTAGGTCTGTGTCTTCTTTAATTGCACAAAAAATTGGCTTATTGAGAAAGTTTTACTAGATTCTCGGTGATTAATCTGTTCTGAAGCAGTGTTTTAATTCTTTCATTCTTCTTTGTTTTGAACATTGTTCTCCTGTCTGGTGTTCAGCTGCTGATTCTCATCTTAATTTGTTGGACAGAAACTTTCGATCTATTAAATTCCTTATTCCTGATCTAGATAATAATCTTCGGCAACGTCGCTCTCTTAGGTCATTATGCATGTTGCATAAGATTTTTCATATCTCTAACCATCCTTTACATTTAGATCTCCCTGGATAATTCTATCCTGTTCGTAATACCAGGCAGGCAGTTAATTCTAATAGCCAGGCCTTCTCCATTATGATGCTCAATACTAAACAGTATTATAGAAGTATTATTCCAGCTGTGCCCAAGTTGTGAAATGAACTTGCAAATCGGGTGGTTGAATCAGTTGAACTTCAAAAGTTTAAAGATGCAGATTTTTTTTTTTTTCATTTTGACCAGAATGACATGAGTATTTTTAAAGTTTATATATGACATATCTGTTTTGACGTTGTTAATAGTTTATATATGACATATCTCTTTTGACGTTGTTACTGTTTTTAGAATGATTTATTGTTAGTTTGTTCTCATCATTTATTTATTTCCTTGTTTCATTTTCTCACTGGGGAATATTTTTCTGTTGGAGCCCTTGGGCTGATAGCATCTTGCTCTTCCAAATAGGGCTGTAGCTTTGCTAGTAATAATAATAATAATAATAACAATAATGATAATATATATATATATATATATATATATATATATATATATATATATATATATATATATATATATAAATATATATATATATGTATATATATATATATACATATATATATATATATATATATATATATATATATATATATATATATATATATATATATATATATATATATATATATATATATGATATCCATTACACTTCTTCACCTAAGGGGTTAATTACTGCACTGCAATTTGTTCAGTGTACTTTCCTCTTAGTAAGGGTAGAAGAGACTCTTTAGCTATGGTAAGCAGCTCTTCTGGGAAAAGGATACTCCAAAATCAAACCATAGTCTTGGGTAGTGCCACAGTGTTTGTACCATGTTCTTCCACTGTCTTGGGTTAGAGTTCTCTCGCTTGAGGGTACAGTCGGGTACACTATTCTATCTTATTATTATTTTTTTTTTCTTTTTTTTTTAAATGGTGTGTTGGGCAGGCTTAATAGAAGGGCCAGGGATGCCTGGTGGTTTATCAAGAGCTTGTCTTTTCTTTTTTCTGATTCTTTTTCTTCTGAAAACCATCCTTACTGGACTTCCTTCAGTTGAAGTGGCTATACTGGAGGGTATTTAGCCTTGCATGGTGTATCGGCTCCTCCATGTTGACCAGTATTCCTGAATTTTTACTATAATCTTGCAGAAAGCCAAGTGTTGAAGGTTGATGCGTGTATGTACGAAACTATCCTCA
The DNA here is from genome assembly GCF_036898095.1 of Palaemon carinicauda. NCBI lineage: Eukaryota > Metazoa > Arthropoda > Malacostraca > Decapoda > Palaemonidae > Palaemon > Palaemon carinicauda. Next base: position 16,166,089 of record NC_090738.1, on the reverse strand, counting down.
CGGCCTTTAAATTTCTGCTCCTCTCTTGAGGACAAAGTGGTAAAATGGTTACTTACTTGATCTGACTTGATACTAGTAAACTACACTTCTGAGCGTCATTTTCTAAAACCTAGAGAAGTTCTCCCTCATCCATGTTGAACAAGGGTGATGAAATATATACCAGGCAGTTGACCATCACTTTCCAGGTTTATTTTTTCTGAGCTGCCATCCCCTTCAGGGGTAAGAATCCCTCCTTTTACCATGTACTAATTGTCTTGGAAAGGTGAGTCTCAATCAGCCTATTCATCTCTTATAATAGACAGAAATTAACCGAAGTAATCTCCATCGCATCCTATGCGAGCATCGGTAGAATAACCTTTCCTAGAAAAAAAAAAAAAAAACAGTTAGGGTCTAGGGGAACTTTCAACCCACTAATCAATAACCCTGTCCACTCAAAGGAGGAAGTAGTTGTTTATGCATCCGAAGATTTAATAAACTTTCGAAGTAATTTGTATTTTCCTAGCAATACAAACCTGACTTCTTTAGGCTGAACCACCCGACTCGACCACTCCGCTAAATTTTGAGTGGAAAGGTTTCAAGTGAAGAGCTTCTGACAGGTGAGGCAGTCAGGGCACCTAATCTTTGCTCATCAGTTAACATTTTATACCTCATTAACGATTTCAATGGTCGTTGCACCTCACACTGAAAACAATAAGTAAATCCAAAAGATCTACTTAACGAAGATCCAGTATAAGTGGATCTCCATCGATCATCATAACATACTAGAAGTCATGGTTTTTTTCTTTTGCAAAGATTAATCTTCAGAGTATTACCACATAAATGGTTGAATATGTAGATCTTAAATATTAGGTCGTTCATCCAATCGACAAAGAGCTATACAAGGGAGCCTCCATCAAAGAACACAGCATACAAGAAATGACTCTATAGATATTTCTCACTTGAATAATTGAAGAAGCAGATATGGAACAATATATCTAGATATTAAGGCATTTACCAACTTACCATAGAGTGTTTGTATGTGTACATTCAGTATAATTACCCTCTATGCAAACACACATACATATGTATATGTAAATATATATCTATACAAAGATGAGGAAGCATACGGTCATCAAAAAGAGAGATAGATTTGTTATAACAAGAGTAGATGAAGAATAGCAACGTTGGATGGAACACTTTAGTGAATTCAAAAACAAGATATATGAAGGGATTAATTTGGTCGATATATGTGAAGCTGATAAAGACCTTAATGGGTCCAGTGGGTTCAGTCAAAGCTGAAATTTAAGATTAAAAAAAAAAAAAAAAAAAAAAAAAAAAAAAAAATTCAGGAGATGGAAATCCCCTACTTACGATGGGATAGCTATTGAGATGATATTAGCAGAAAATTAAGTGACCCCAAAAATAATTAGAAGGAGATGGCATGAAAATTCAAAACCTGATGAGGGGGAGCTGGAAGTGTTGGTGAAAATAGCAAGAAAAGGAGACCTGACTGATTGCAATTATAACAGTTGTATCACGGTATCACACTTACGTCAGTTATCCTGAAAATATATAGTATGCTCATTCTAAAGCGACTAGAGAGAAAGATTGTAGAAAAGCTGAGAGATGAACAAACAAGATTTAAAAAAGGTAGTTGTGCTGAGCAGATTTGCCTTTTGAGTCAGGTTATACAGCGATGTGTAGAATATAGAAATCAACTTTTGATGCCCTTTGAGGACTATGAAAAAGTCTTTGATAGTGTGCATTAGTCAAATTTGTGGAGATTATTATGGAATTCCTACTGATATGTAATTCTGATTAATTTTTTCGTGAGCGAAGCAAGTTCGAAGTTAACCTTAGTGGAGTTCTATCTAATGAATTTCAAGGGAACAGCGGAGTATTGTTAGGGAATGGGTTGCCACCTATGATGTTTTTTCTCCTCATGGGTTTTGTAATGCGCACATCAGTTAGGAATAGTCGGGAAAAATTGGACTGTATTAGTATTAGAAAACTAGTTTACCTAGTGTATGCTGATAATGCTGTCCTTATTAGTAGAACACCGCAGGAGGTTGGGTTCAAGATAAATAGACGAAAGACAGCTGTGGTGAGAAAGGAATATGCAATGTAAGATGAAAAATTATTGGAAGGGGAAAGGAATAACGAAGGTGAATCAGTTAAATATTTAGGAACCATAGTCTCCACTACAGGTTCTTTAGAGCTAGAGTTTAATGAGAGATTGAATAAAGCAATCTGGCAATGATTTGTTAAGTAAAATCTGTAAATCGAATTGCCTGAAATTACATGTAAAAATCACGCTATATATCAGTTTAGTGAGATCAGTGTTACTGTATGCATAGGAATCCAGGTATGGCAATGAAACAATCTCCAACAGATCTAGTATATTTGAGGACAAAGCTTTAAAAAAGAGGGTCTGGAGTTGAATGCTTAGACAAAATGAAAATAGAAACTATAAGCGAGATT
>NC_090738.1:16156129-16158629 GCF_036898095.1 Palaemon carinicauda | reverse complement strand
GATAATACCCATAGACTATAGTAAAAAATAGGGAAAACTGGTCAACATGTAGGAGCCGATACACCATACAAGGCTAAATACCCGCCAGTATAACCACTTCAACTGAAGGAATGACAGTAAGGATGGTTTTCAGAAGAAAAAGAATCAGAAAAAAGAATAGACAAGCTCTTGATAAACCACCAGACATCCCTGGCCCTTCTATTAAGCCTGCCCAACACACCATTTAAAAAAAAAACAAGAAAAAGAAAAAAAAATTAATAATAAGATAGAATAGTGTGCCCGACTGTACCCTCAAGCGAGAGAACTCTAACCCAAGACAGTGGAAGAACATGGTACAGACACTGTGGCACTACCCGAGACTAGAGAACAATGGTTTAATTTTGGGCTATACTTTTCCTAGAAGAGCTGCTTACCATAGCTAAAGAGTCTCTTCTACCCTTACCAAGAGGAAAGTACATTGAACAAATTGCAGTACAGTAATTAGCCCCTTAGGTGAAGAAGTTTAATGGATATCATATATATATATATATATATATATATATATATATATATATATATATATATATATATATATATATATATATATATCATTATTGTTATTATTATTATTATTACTAACCAAGCTACAGCCCTATATGGAAAAGAAGATGCTGTCAGCCCAGAGGCTCTGACAGGAAAAAATAGCCCAGTGAGAAAATGAAACAAGGAAATAAATAAATAATGAGAACAAATTAACAATAAATCATTCTAAAAACAGAAACAACGTCAAACGAGATATGTCATATATAAACTATTAACAACGTCAAAACAGATGTCATGTATAAACTTTAAAAATACTCATGTCAGTCTGGTCAAAATAAAAAAAAAAATTCTGCACCTTTAAACTCTTGAAGTTCAACTGATTCAACCACCCGATTTGGAAGTTCATTTCACAACTTGGGCACAGTTGGAATAATACTTCTATAATACTGTTTAGTATTGAGCCTCATAATGGAGAAGGCCTGGCTATTAGAATTAACTGCCTGCCTGGTATTACGAACAGGATAGAATTATCCAGGGAGATCTAAATGTAAAGGATGGTTAGAGATATGAAAAATCTTATGCAACATGCATAATGACCTAAGAGACCGACGTTGCCGAAGATTAATATCTAGATCAGGAATAAGGAATTTAATAGATCGTAAGTTTCTGTCCAACAAATTAAGATGAGAATCAGCAGCTGAACACCAGACAGGAGAACAATATTCAAAACAAAGAAGAATGAAAGAATTAAAACACTGCTTCAGAATAGATTAATCACCAAAAATCTTGTAAAACTTTCTCAATAAGCCAATTTTTTGTGCAATTGAAGAAGACACTGACCTGATGTGTTTCTTAAAAGTAAATTTCCTGTCAAGAATCACACCTAAAATTTTAAAAGTCATACAAATTTAAAGAAACAATATCAATACTGACATCCAGATGTTGAGGAGCCACCGTCTTTGACCTACTTGCAATTATACTTTAAGTTTTGTTATGATTCAACTCCATACCCCATAATTTGCACCATGCTCTAATTTTATCTACATCCTTAAGTAGGGATTCCTCAACCCCAGATCTACATTCAGGGGAGGGAATTGATGCAAAGAGACTAGCATCACCTGCATATGCATCAAGCTTTTTTTGTTAGGCCAAACCACATGTCATGTGTATTTAGTATGGAAAGTAATGGGCCGAGAACACTACTTTATGGAAAATCGAATATCTCCTTGCTATACTCATTATGGTGCCCATCAACAAAAACTCTTTGGACCCATTACTTAAAAAATCATTAATAGTGCTAAGAAAAGGTCCACCCACTTCCAACTGTTTCAGTTTGAAAATAAGGGCCTCATGATTAACACAGTCAAAGGCAGCACTAAAATCTAGGCCAATCGTACAAACTTCATGGCCATAATCAAGGGATCTCTGTAAAACATTGGAGATTGTAAGAAGAGCATCACATGCTCCAAGATCTTTACGAAAACCAAATTGAAAACTAAGGAACAGATGATTACCTTCAGGAATCCTATTAAGACGTTTTGCTAGAAGTCGTGTAAAAACTTCAGATGATATGTGAGCTATGGAAATTGGGTGATAATCAGTTGGACTTGAGCTACCAAAAACACATTTACATATAGGAGTAACATAACCAATTCTCCAACAAGAACTAAAATCTCATCTTCTTGCTAACTTGCGCAAAATAACAGATAACTTTGGAGCTAAGAAATCTGCAGTCTTCATAAAAAGCAAACGAAGAATGCCATTCTGGTCTACACCTCCATAAGCATGAAGGTCCATCAACAGAGCTTTAATTTTACCAGATCGAGAAGCTAAACTAGTTGATTTACCCTCGGGAAAATGGGTATGAGGAAGAACAAGTTTTTCATTACTCTGTTTACTGTCAAAAACATCAGTCAAAAGGGTTGCATTTTTCTTTGGACAGTGAGTGACTGAGCCATTTCGTTTAAGTAAAGGAGGA
>NC_090738.1:16148629-16151129 GCF_036898095.1 Palaemon carinicauda | reverse complement strand
CCCCTCCCCTTAAAAATGACATAATGTACATGTTAAATAAGGCCCCCTGATATAGAGAAGTGAACTGTAGGCATAAGCACGTTTTAGACGATCAATGGAGACTCAGTTTTCTTTGCCACGAATGTTTAGTAGGAATGCTTTCGGACCGCATCATATCACAAGGAAAGGACCCGTGTAAGGGGACGTTAGCGGTGGCTTGCTAGTGTCGTTGCGTAGGAATACGTGTATTTCAGAGTGCAAGTCTGTCGGTATGTGATGCTTCGCTGGGGGTTTGTAAGTCTGGCGGCATAGAGTAAAGTTTCCCTTGACGTGACGTAAGCGTTGGAGATCGTTGGAGGAGGATGCAGAAGGAAAAAAACTGGGTTGGGACGACCAACGGGTCATCATACACCATTTCAGCTGCCAAGACGTCAAGGGCGTCTTTAGGAGTGGTCCTTAGTCCCAGGAGGACCCAGGGAAGGAGAGCTCGAATCCTTGAAGCATGGCATCAAAGAAACTTTGATAGTGCGATAAAAACGTTCAACCATTCCATCGGCAGCGGTGTTGTAGGCAGTTGTCTGATGTAGGGGGATGCCCAAGAGATTCACTAATGATGTCCACAATTGAGAGGTGAAAGTGGTACCCTTGTCAGAAGTCATATGCTTGGGGATATCAAATCTTGCAATCCATTCCATGCGAATGGCTTCCAGCTAAAGAGTGGAGCGGTTGATGACGGTAAACAGGTAACGATACCCTTGTGATGTGGGTAGGGGGCCCTACAACGTCAACGTGAATGTGGGTGAAACGACGCTTAGGTTGAGGAAAGGTGCCCCCTCCGGAATCCGTGTGTCGATGTACTTTGGAAGTTTGACAAGAAGTACAAACTCGGACCCAATCCTCTGCATCCTTAGAAATGCTGTGCCAAATGAACTTCGTCTTCAGCAGCTGCGCAGTAGAACGGCATGAGGGCTGTGAAAGGCCGTGAATAAAATCAAACCCCTGTCGGTGCATGGGAGCAGAATCCAATGTCGCGGTCTACCAGTACTGATATCACAGAGGAGGGTAGTGTTTGAGTTGTTGAGGGGGATGTCTTCCCAACGGAGGGATTTGAAGGATGTCCTACATACTTGATACTCTGGATCCTGTCGTTGGGCTTTAGCCAAGGCCTTGTAATCCAATCCCAGTTGAATAGCAGCCAACGTGTTTCTTGACAGGGCATTGGCAACGGGATTCATTTTCCCAGGGACGTGTTGAAGGGTACAATTGTATTCAGCCATGGCGGAGAGATATCAGCGTTGACGGGCGGACCAGGCGTCAGACTATCGAGTGAAGGCGTGCACCAGAGGCATGTGGTCTGTGCGAATGACGAAGGGAGGACCTTCTAGGAAATGGCGAAAGTGACAGACAGCCAAGTGCACCACCAGCAATTCGCGATCGAAGGTAGAATAACCCAATTCTGCCTTGGACACTTTTCTGCTGAAGAAGGACAATGGGCGGGGCGAGCCGTTGACCACCTGTTCGAGTACTGCTCCAATAGCGACGTCGCTGGCATCGGTGGAGAGAAGGACCTGATAATACCCCTCCAGGAGGTCGAGCATGGAGAAAACCTTTGCTTTGTGCAGGTAGGGGATCACGTCGGCGACGTATGGGAGGGGTTAGTGATCCGGTTCTGTTTACATGTTGATGCGCCTGTAATCCCTGCACGGACGGAGGGAGCCGTCTTTCTTCAGAATGATGTGTAAGAGTGACGACCATGGGCTGGAGGACTTTGGACAAATGCCCATTTCCTCCATTTCGGCGAACGTCTGTTTGGTGGTTGCCGATCGTTCTGGTGCCAGACGTCTGAATTTTGTGAAGACTGTGGGTCCCGTTGTCTTAATGTGGTGATAAATACTGTGCTTGACAGGAACCGTGGGCGTTTGGCGAAGTTCTGGATGGAAAACTTCCCGGAACGACGTGGGGAGGTGGACGTAGGCATCCATGTGTGCAGTGATGTGGAGAGCGAGGTTGGAGGGACCAGTTGAAGAGGTGTTGACTAGTACAAGTCTGCTTTGACCAATCTTCGGTGGGTGACCAAGGATTGGGAATGTGACGTCAGCAATGAGAAACTTCAAATTAAATTTACTGTTTCAAAATGATAATATGAGGTTCTCGTAACCGTAAGTAGGTATCTCAGATCCGTTGGCAGCTACCAGGCGGATATCAGCAGACATAGACAGACTACATCGTGTCCTGAAAAGTTCCCTTGGCAAAAGAGAATGACAAGCACCCATGTCTACCAAATATCGCACGGCCGTTCATACATCGTGTAAAAATAAAAGATTAAAAACATGGGAGGCCACTGTCAGGAGCGATGGCCTACTTACACGTTTTTTGGCAACTGACAATCCTTGGCACATTTCTTCGCAGCTGCCCCGTATCTGTAGTGGTAGTAGCAAAACTACGGCCGATGGGAGGCCGTAAGTGGCTTTAGAAGTCGTTGGCTGGTGCGCGAGCGAATGGTAGGTGATGAGTGGCTTTG
>NC_090738.1:16108629-16146129 GCF_036898095.1 Palaemon carinicauda | reverse complement strand
GAGAGAGAGAGAGAGAGAGAGAGAGAGAGGGGGGGGGGAGAAGCCTTTGCATGTGTCACGGTCAGCTATATCAAAACGTAGATTATGTAAAGTCTACTTTAATGTTCCATTTCCTTAGTTAAAGTTTTAGCATAGAAAATAGAAAAACGGTATCAGCTAAAGGAAATTATACCCATTATACATATCATGGTCCTTACATTAAAGATTAATGAAGTTATTCACAATATTTTACAATATTCATAAAGTACTCACAGACCACCTATTAATAGCAATTTACACAAATTCGTGAAGTTATGCAGGCCAGAGATTTATATGTCTCTACAATGTGAGACTCAGATGATGATAAAAGATGATAATCAGGAACACAACTTTTAATGATATTCCATCTTCCAAGACTTCCTTTGTTTCTTCTAAAATCAGCAATGTTGCAAAAATGTAAGTAAAAATGTATGTTATAAATCCTTATATAAAAATCGAGAAAGTTCAGAATAGATTATATAAGGCTATAAGCAAAGGAGGAGACGTCGATAAATTTTAAGAAATGGCCGAAAGTTCTTGTTCTACAATACAACAATACCTATGAATTATAAATCATGACAATATTTTCATCCTACCAATAACATTATGTTTCAAATTTAACCTCTCTCCCAGGTCCTATAACATAATTATCGATAAAATTAATCTAAACATAACAGCTCATATATAAGCCTTTAATTTTTTATATTTATTGTATCATTACCAATGAGATAACATTTCCTAAATTCTATGTGTTTGCAATCAGGTACTGAATTTATTCAAATAAAAATATTCGTCAGGAACTTCATTAAAAAAAATTCCAGGGTGTTATTCTTACTAACGCTTTCCTTTTGTTTTTCAAATAAAAATTCACTCGTGATATGAATAGAAAGCTTCTTCCATCATCAAAGATTTGATATGATAGGTGTTCTCAAGAGTACGATATATATATATATATATATATATATATATATATATATATATATATGTATATATATATATATATATATATATATATATATATATATATATATATAGTATATATATATATATATATATATATATATATATATATATTCAACCAAACAGTCATGAAAATCAAAAGAAAGGTTAATGGAAGGTAGTTAAATGTCTACCCTTTGCAGCGGACAAAAGATCGTAAACTTTATAAACAAGAAGAACTTATTCCTGTCGAGGACTCAGGTAACCAGAACTTTAGGAGTGTTAATTACCTTCGCCAACTTCTTGCAGCGAAGGTTGTGTTTTGAGCGGCCCATGTTTGTATGTTTGTGTGTTTGTGATTTGCATAACTTATAAAATATTTGACCGAATCTCATGAAATTTAGTGGGACGGTTGGCCATAATCCAGGAACAATTTGCACGGATTATAGACTGAATCGATCAAAAATCAAGACTAATGTCACAAAAAAAAAGAAAAAAAATGAAAAAAAAATCACAAAACTCAAAAACTACCTGACCGAGTCTTATCACATTCGATGGGATGAGTGGTCAAGATCCAGGGACATTTAGACTAAATTTTTGTGGTGTTTGAGTCAAAGGTCGAGATGGTAAAGAAAGGGAAATAAAAAGTGTATTTGTTATATCATGGGCAATTTTTATCCAATTCTTATATTCTCTTTCATCAAAATGCATCGAGGGAGGAGTGAATTTCTGTCATAATAAATCTCTTTTGGTTATGTTCTCCTACTCTGGGAACGATAGACAAAATCTCATCCGATTTCCAATATTACTTTTCACGGATTTTTAATGATTTACCTCTCTCTCTCTCTCTCTCTCTCTCTCTCTCTCTCTCTCTCTCTCTCATCTCTCTCTCTCTCTCTCTCTCTCTCTCTCTCTCTCTCTCTTCTGAATATACTAAGCCAATAATTTTCAGTCCTTCAGAACATATATTAGTTTAGATATCTGAACATCAGGTTTGAAACAGTAAAAGTTTTTCTAACAATCATTAAAAAAAAAAAAAAAAAAAAAAACATTATTGCTTCTGCTTTTGCCTTATCTATGGAAACAATCAATATTTTATTTTTCAGTTACAATAATAAGTGCGTTATCTACTTCCTTAACAAAGGCATCAAGATAAACATCTAAATTTACTGTAGAAGAGAGGAAAAATCAAATTTAATTGCATCACTTATTCCCATAAAATAGTGTAAATGATTTAAGAATTCTTTGGAATATTTCTCTTACTTTTGGGGGGAGGTATACAGCTCCAAATGTTACTCATTAAATCTGTGCATTACTATACTTAGATATAAATCCTTACTCTAATTATTTATTAAAGATTGAATTTTTTCCGCTGGAATTCTTGAAATCATAAAAGAAGAAAAAAAATATTCTCTCTTCTTGGTAAGACTCGAACCTTCGCTTGTTAGAAGACTAAGATCAGTCTTAGGCTCACAACGTTATTGAATGAACTTTATTTATCCTATCGTTACTCAATTGAAAAGTGTAAAAAAAACCATAAAAGTCACTTGTGAAATAAAAACGATTCCACAAAGCTTATCCATGAAAGATCTATTTTAACGTTGTTACTTTTCTTGAAGTATGTTACTTTAAATGTTCAATGTGTCGATTGTGGTTTATTTGTTTCATGATTTCCTTTCCTTACTTGGCAATGTTTCACTCTTTGAACACTTGCGCTTATAGCTTCCTGCTTTTGCCAACTATTGTTTCAATAATAATAATAATAATAATAATAATAATAATAATAATAATAATAATAATAATAATAAATAATGATAATAATAATAATAATAATTCAAAAGGTGGAAAAACACAGGAAAGAAAAACTATTTAAATTAAAATTCAAAATATCAAGGAATTCTTGAAAATGACCAAAAATTATTGGAACTGGCGTCATCGTCTCATATAGTCCGATATTGCCATGAGAAGTGCCGATAACTGGAATGAAACAGAGTACAGAAAGGGACGCAAAAATATATACACATAGTTGGTCTTCTTCACCACTTCTATTAATGATATTGCACCAGAGAATGAAGGAAGGTGAACAGAATGAATAAATAAGAAAAACCTCCCATATAACACTTGCACAATTGAGAAGGAAGAGCAGACAATGTTCATAAATGTTTCCCAATACAGATAAGGGAAATGGAGAAATGGACAGGATTGCTATTTCGGAGAATGGCAGAGATAAAACTCACGCTTGGAGAAATCCTGTCATTCACAGTATTGCGCTTTGGATTTACTGTGCATTTGCATACTTAGGCATATATATATATATATATATATATATATATATATATATATATATATATATATATATATATATATGTATATAGATATATATATATATATATATATATATATATATATATATATATATATATATATATATATATATGTATATCTATATATATATATATATATATTATATATATATATATATATATATATATAGTAATATATATACTAAATACATACATACATATATATATATATATATATATATATATATATATATATATATATATATATATATTTATATATGTGTATGAATATATATATATATATATATATATATATATATATATATATATATATATATATATAACCCACACACACATATATATATATATATATATATATATATATATATATATATATATATATATATATATATATATATATATATATATAAATATATACATAAATGTGTGTATATTTATACATGTATATAAATATATACATATCTTTATGTTGAACAGGCTTACATAAGTCAATTCATAGTTTATATATCAAATATCTGTTCTATTTAACAATAAAGGTTAAAAGCGACATTGTAAATTCTACAGCATATATGGTAGTCCGCAGATACTAGGAAGTGGCATAATATACCTGAGTGTATGGAAGACCTACAGATATTTCTATTCAAAAGCTACACGAATTGCCTTTTGATTTGGACAACATTTTTATATAATGCCTCTTATCAAAAATTGTAGTATGAATAGCAGAATGACTGTGATCTATTTTTTTAATCTGGAATTACCCTCAGTCATAAAAAAATCAGCTTCTTCATCAAAGCCATTATAGAGAATAATGTCTTTAAAAATAATAATTGGCAACTAGTTTAGAGAGAAGCAAAGAAGGAATGAAATGCAAAACAAGATATAGAGTCTGGGAAGAGAAGTGTAAATTAATCTCCCGATCTTCCCACGCTAACATTTAGGTCAGAGAGAGAGAGAGAGAGAGAGAGAGAGAGAGAGAGAGAGAGAGAGAGAGAGAGAGAGGGCAAAATCGTAATGACATCAAAATGTAACTAAGACAGACATTGAAAATATATTCAAGTCAACATAAGACCCTCTCTCCCAAAGACCCTGAAACTCATATGATTTTCACTTTGCAATTTTCCTAAAATTTTTGACTTCAAAAGCAGGCAAGTATTCACGGTGGATCATCTTCATTTTTTCTTTTTTGTTTTTTTTCTTTTTTTATATATAATTACAGTAAAACTTAGTACAGTAGAGAGGGCCTTACCATATTGCCTTTTTTTTTTTTTTTTTTTTTTTTTGGGGGGGGGGGTCCCCCAGGTCCTCAGTGTGAGGAACCTCGTATATCCACCATAGAGTTGCTAATGCATCTTCCGGTGTATTTTGCATCTTCTAGTCTTGGATGGTCTGTGATGCATCTTAGGTATTTATCGAGCTTATTCTTAAACACATCTACACTTACTCCTGATATGTTTCTTAGATGAGCTGGCAGCACATTAAATAGTCGCTGTATTATTGATGCTGGTGTGTAGTGTATTAATGTCCTGTGCGCCTTCCTTAGTTTTCCAGGTATATTTTTTGGCACTATTAATCTACTTCGGCTTGCTCTTTCTGATTTTTTAGCTCCATGATGTTTTCAGTAATTCCTTCTATTTGCTTCCATGCTTGTATTATCATGTAGCATTCTCTTCTCCTCTCTAGCCTGTATAGTTTTAAAAATAGCAGTCTTTCCCAGTAGTCAAGGTCCTTAACGCCTTCTATTCTAGCAGTATAGGACCTTTGTACACTCTCTATTTGTGCAATATCATTTTGGTAGTGTGGGTACCATATCACATTGCAGTACTCGAGTGTACTACGTACATAAATTTTGTACAGCATAACCATGTGTTCAGCATTTCTTGTTTTAAAGTGTCAGAATAACATTCCAATTTTTGCTTTACATTTAGCCAACAGTGTTACTATTTGGTCGTTGCATAACATATTCCTATTTAACATTACACCAAGGTCTTTAATTGATTCCTTGTTTGTGATCGTCTTGTTATTAGTTTCCTTGTATGCATATACCATTCCTTCTCGGTTTCCATAATTTTTTGATTCAAATTTATCGGAGTTAAATACCATCATATTTATCTTAGCCCATTCATATATTTTGTTTAGATCTCTTTGTAGTGAGTTGCTATCTTCATCGCAAGTAATTTCTCTACTTATTCTTGTGTCATGGGCGAAACTTCTCACTACAGAGTTTTTAACATCACAGTTTATGTCTGATATCATAATAACAAACAGCAGTGCAGCTAGTACCGTATCCTGCGGCACGCCAGATATTACCTGAGCTTCATCTGATTTCTCGTCATTTGCAACCACTATCTGTTTTCTGTTTTGCAGGAATTCTTTTACCCATTTTCCTATCTTTCCCACAATATTATGGTTTCTCATTTTTTTTTCTAATATATTATGGTCTACCTTGTCAAAGGCTTTTGCAAAAGCTAGATAGATCACATCTGTGTCTTTTTCATTTTTCATATTTTTGCATATGTTTTCATAGTGTGCTCTCAGTGGGTTTGTGTACTTTTTCCGGGCACAAAACCTTGTTGACCTATATTAAACAACTTATTTTTAACAAATTGATTCATTTTTTTCTTTTTTATTACCCTCTCATACACTTTCATAATATGTGTTGTTAGACAAACAGGTCTATAATTGCTTGATCCACTTTTGAAGATAGGGGTTATATAAGCTAATTTATTTTTAACATATATCTCGCTCGTATCTACACTTTGTCTTAGCAATATTGCAAGCGGCTTCGCAATAGTGTTTGCAGTTTTTTTAACAAAATCGCTGGAACTCCATCTGGTCCGGCTGCCGATCCATTTTTAATTTCGTTAATAGCCTTTACAATATCTCCATTAATATCTATATCCGTTAGATATTTAAAAAATTTTTCTCTCATTTCTGTTTCATTATTCTCATTCGCAATTCTTGGCATGAACTCAATCTTATATTTTTTCTGCTAATATGTTGCATATTTCCTTTTTTTCATTCGTTAGAAGTCCTTCAATTCTTAGAGGGCCTATTTCTTATCTCCCTTTATTCATCTTTTTTGCATAGTAGTAAAGTACTTTGTTTTTTTTATTATCATATTTTGAAGTGTCCTTTCTTCTAAGACCCATTTTCATTTTCTATCGACTATATAATCCTTTGTTCTGCATTTTGTAGCTTACATTTTATTTCCTTCATTTTCCAAACATTTTTTTTTTTTTCAAGATTTTTCTTCCATTTTGTAATTTTCTGAAATAATATCCTTCTGTCTCTTGGTATGCATGTCTTTTGTTTATTGTTTTTTTTTTCGGTACATAATTTTCAACAATTTTTCTCCAGTATTTTGTACAGTACGTCCGTATTTACCTGTATATTATCACTTACAAATACATTTTTCCATTCTTTATTCAGTTCTTCATTTATTTCTGACCATTTTATATTCTTACTATAAAAATTATATTTTCCCTATCCTTCCCAACGTCTTGTGCTTTGATTAATTCTGCGATCACTTGCCTTGGAATGGACTATTAATTCTAGGACATTGTGGTCTGAAATTCCCGTGTTATACCATATTATTTTTTTAACATAATTCACCTCATTCACTAATACTAGATCACGGACATTTTCCTTTCTTGTTGGAATGTGGTTTATTTGTTGCATATTATGTCCTAATAGCATATCTTGAAGCTTTTCAAGTTGTCTCTTATCTTCTGTACTACTATTACTCTCTTTTTTATATGTATACATACAACCACTTTATTCTATCCGTTCTTTCCAATCCACGAAGGGAAAGTTAAAATCTCCAGATAGGAGTATATGCCAGTCTTTATAGTTTCTACATATATCATCTATTTTTTCTATTATTATGTCAAACTCCTTAGTATTTGGGGGTCTTTAAACTACAATATTCACTACTTTTTCAAATTCAAATTAAACCGCAATCAATTTACATTCTCTGTTGTTGTATTTTGCATAGACTTTTCCTTGATTTATGTCTCTTCCATATATTGCAGTTCCCCTTTGTTTCCTATTTGTTCTGTCTGATCTATAAGTTTGGAAACCCTTTATCTGGTCATCACTGCCAGTCCCTTGGGAATACCATGTTTCACTTATATTTAATATATCTATTTTTTTCAATTTCGGTTAGTTCTTCTAAGGAGTCTATTTTCCTTTTGGAGTTACTCGTGACTAAACCCTGTGCATTCATCACTATTATCTTTTGTATTTCATCTACATTATTTAATATTGGTAAGAATATGGATTCTTCCATGCTTCCTTCCTGTTCTGATATGATGTTCTTTTCTTCATTTCCAGGAATTCTGCCATTAAAAAAATCCAACTTTTTTATTATATTGGCTCTTTCGCCTTCATATTTATTTTTGTGTGTATGACTGCAATTATCTCCATATCTGCACCAACCCCTGGCATTATAGATGCATTCTTTGTGCATATTTTGGTTGAACCTCCTCATATCCCTGGGCCTTTGGTGCATAGCTCACTATATAATCGGCCTGCTTTTTTGTTTCTTTATTTGTTTCATTTTTGCTTTCATTTTTCTTTTCAGGTTGCTGAGTTTTCTTAATTTCATTCATAGTTGCAGGATGCAAATATCGACATTTTTTGTTGAAACTGCATCGTTTTTCTTCTTTTAGGTTTTTGCATATTGTTGGATGGAGATCTCTGCATTTGTCTCCATATCCGTCTAAATACGCACATTTACCATATATTTCATAATTATGGCATATCTTTGAATGCTTGTAGTAGCATCTTTCGCCAAATCTGCAATTCCCTCTTTTCAGCAAATTGCAGACTATATCTTCCTTTTCTTTTTTTTCTTGTTCTTGCTCTTCCTTAAAAATATGTACGTCCGGGTAGAGTCTCTTGGGTCTATTATTTGTTTCAATCTGATAATTTATTTCTTCATAAGTATGTTGTTGGATGGCATCATAAGTTATATCAATGATTTCCTCTGCATCCTTACACATAACCTGTTAATTTTTCTCTTCTTCTTCTTCTTCTTCTTCTTTTTCTTCTTCTTCTTCTTCTTCTTCTTCTTCTTCTTCTTCTTCTTCTTCTTATCTTCAACTATTTGCAGATTTAGTCTTGACTTAATTATATTTTCTATCCAGACTAAGTATGTTGAGCAGAATACCTTTGTGTTTCTATTTTTTTTTGCTGTATATCAGCACATGTAGGATGTGTTGGAACATGGCAGGCATCACATTCTCTAATCAGTTGTTGAGGATTATTAATGGGATACCATATCTTACATGTATTACACCATTTTGGCATTCTTTTTCCCAATGCATCATTCAGCATATTCACCATATTGAACTTCTTATTGTTCTTTGATGGAATGTGTTGATTGATGTAAACTTTCTTTTTAAGTCTCTTTATCACTTGGATCTTCTTTGGAATTTCTTCTATTATTTTGCTGATTTTTTCCGCAGATTTGCTCCGGTTTATTGGATCATATTATTTCAATATGTCTTCGAATATTTTTCCGTCACACTGGTTGGAGTTACTAGTGACCTCTGTTATCAGACGGTCGAGCTCTTGTTTCGCCAACTCATGGAATTTACTTTTGCTGACTGCAGCAATGTCTCTCCAAGCCTTGCCTGTATTATAGAGCGCCATCTTGATCAGATTTTTAGTCATTCACAAGATAATTATCCTATGCCAACATTTTATCCCACTTTTCTGACCTCAAACCAATCACCGACTATTCACTAAAATTTGTAGCTATATTGCACTCAATAGCCTTTTGTTATCTGTGTTAAATCAGGATATTTTTAGGGTCGCACAAGTGTATTCACTCACCGGCACACAGATACAACTCGAGAGAGAGAGAGAGAGAGAGAGAGGAGAGAGAGAGAGAGAAGAGAGAGAGAGAGAGAGAGAGAGAGAAGAGAGAGAGAGAGAGAGAGAGAGAGAGAGAGAGGGACTGGTTAGAAAACAAGTGTGGGTAATGCAAAAGATTAAATCCCTTATGTTTTGTAAACAACTGTCAACACCATTTCAAAGAAAGTCATATTTTGATAATTTCTCCATCAGAGAAAGAGAGAGAGAGAGAGAGAGAGAGAGAGAGAGAGAGAGAGAGAGAGAGAGAGCACGTTTGGAATGTGTGTTCCTGCTCATTAAAAATAATAAATACGATATGTTATGAGAAAGGGAGTCGTCACCCTTATATCAAAGAGAGCTTATTTTACAGAGAGTGTGGGATAAACGTGCGATTCACTCGAAAACATCTCCCGTATGAAGCGTTCCTGAACAGAAAGGAGTGGATACCTTTATAAAAAAACAATATCCAAGGTCAGGAAACAGGAGATAGACTTCAGAAGTGGTGATGTCACCGATGCTGATTGCCCCGAGGTGATTCGCCATATACCATGGACCAGATCTTCAGCTGCAGTGAACTGCCAATTTTCTGATGTACTGTACAGTAAATCTACAAGAAGCAAATTACAAAGTATTCCAATGGATACACGAGTGATGTGACAAGATAAAATGATGATATATATATATATATATATATATGTATATATATATATATATATATATATATCTATATATATATATATTACACACACACAGACACACACACACATATATATATATATATATATCAACAAGCCATGCATATTAATATATTAAAGTTTTGATTCCCTTCACTCCCTCGGGATCAGAGCCCTAGGCCAAATCACTCAAAGACTATAGTATCTGACCTGCCGCGTTTCGAAACCTGGTCCAGGATACTTGTATGAATTTGACCATACTACTTTTCCCCGTGATGGTGATGATAGTTTTGAAAGTGCTTATGATGATGATCAAGATGCTAATATTGTAATGGGATAAGACATATCAATTCAATGGTGTACGGAGGTACCCAGACAAAGGCGTTATATTGTACAAAATATCCTTCGGGAAAAAAAAAAAGTGTTCATGAAGTTGTACATACTCATAGTGCTTCTGCTACATTCACTTTCTTTGTCACTGATGAAAGAATGGATCTTATTTTACATATAACTAATGAAAAAGGACCTGCATTTCATGTCGAAGAATGGAGATTAGTAGGTTGTGGTCTTCATTTTTTATCTGGAGTTGACAAGGATGCATTCAAACCTGTTGATGAATTATTCAGTACTAAGACAGGACCTCCAATTTATCGTGCCTTTATGAGTCATGACAGGTTCAAACAAAAAAAGAGTGCTTAATATACAATGAAATGTTTACACGTGCAGTGAGAAGAAATTACGAACAAGATAAGTTGGCTCCCTTATATGAAGTTTGGCATAAGTTTATTGAATCATGCAAGGTAAACTACAAAGCTCGATCACGTGTTACTATTGATGAATCTCTATTATCATTCCGAGGAAGATGTTTCTTCAAAGTATGTAGGCCATCACAGCAAATATGGGATTAAAATCTGGTACATGGTAGATGCTACAAATGCTTATCTCCTAAATGCACAAATATATTGAGGGAAGGGTCTTGATAGTTCGAAACACTAACAAGACACTAGAGTTGTTCTTGATCTCACCCCAACTATTGAAAATTCCGGAAGAACTGTTACACGTGACAACCTCTTTACAGATTTTAGCCTTGCTCTAGAACTACTGAATAAGAATATTACTCTAATGGGAACACTTGGGAAAAACAAACTGCAAAGGCCCCTATCATTTCAAGCATCGCGGTGTCCAAAGTGCAATTAACAGAGTTTGTTATCAGCAAAGTTCACCATCTTATGATGGGCAGCTATAGCCCGTAGATCAATAAGGCAGTAACTTTATTGAGCAGAGTGCATTATGACAATAAGACACAAGAAGATGATGCCTTAGACCTATTAGGAAAGAAATATGCATGTAAAAGAATCATAATTAGATGTCCTTTGATTATTTCTTAATAGAAGATTGATGTTGCAGGATATAATACGACAGCATCTTCTTCTTCAACAAAAGCTTTTCCCGCTATGCAGGGTCAGTATTTCTATAGAGCCATTTCCAAGTTCTTCTGTCTCTAATTAGAGATCTTTCCCCTCTATATCTTCTGTTACACACTCCATCCACATTCTCTTTGGTCTCCCCCCTCCTCCTCTTACTTGGAACATCAATATCCAACATCCTTCTCACAACATATGGCTGGTCTCACGTCATTACGTGCCTAAACCAGTGTAGTCTCTTTTCTTGGATTTTCTTTGACACCTCTGTAACGTTCGTTGTTCCCCTTACCAAGTTATTCCTAACCTTAACTAGTTTCGTGATCCGAGCCATCCATCTTAGCATTCTCAGCTCTGTAGCATTCATTTTCTTCTCAAAGATCTTTTTCATGGGCCAGGTTCTGCACCATATGTCATGGCAGGTCTCACTACAGTTTTATATACCTTTCCCTTTAACTTCATGTTTATCCTTCGATCACACAACACTCCCGACACTCTTTTTCAATTATTCCATCCAGCTTGAATTCTACTGTTCACTTCCGTTGTGAGTTCTACTGTTTCCTTCACATATGACCTTAGGTACTTGAATTTTTCTGTTCTCGTTACTATTTCACCCAGAAAATGTAGATCATTTAATTGGTTCTGCGGGTTGCAACACATATACTCCGCTTATGTTCTACTGAGCTTTAGTCCTCTGCTCTCCAATTCCTCTCACCATATCTCAAGCTTCACCTCCAATCCTTCTCTGGTTTCATCGCTAAGAACTATATCATCTGCAAACCGCATGGTCCATGGTGATTGCTCACTCACTCTTTCAGTAATTACCTCCATTACTATATTATACAAATAGGGGCTTAATGACAACCCCTGGTGTAACCCAACCCCCACTTCAAACGTCTCGGTAAAACCAACACTCATTCTTATTCAATCAGTCTAACATATTTCTCTGGTGTTACCCTCTCTTTCAAGCATCTCCATATCTCCTGCCATGGAACTCTATCATAAGCCTTCTCTATGTCAATAAATACTATATGTGATTCTTTTTGGCCTTCTCTATATTTTTCCATCATCTGCCTTAGTGCAAACATTGTATCCATCATGCTTCTGCCTGGCCTAAATCCAAACTGCTCTTCACCAATCATGGTCTCTTCCTTTATCTATACTGGGAACCAAAAGCGTATGAATTTTGTCTCTGACCTAGCTGAACAGCTTTATAAGCCACAGATTCAGCGGCGTTTCAGATATTTAAAAGCTAATTCCCCAATGCATGAAATCCTTCATGAGTAAGAAAGACACAGCGTGACTCTCTACAACCCATCTTCATAAAAACAAGAAAAGCGATGTCCAAGTGTACGAGGAAGCTAGACAAAAAAGAAAAAAAAAGTGCAAAACTGTGATCACCCAGTGTATGATGCACATAGTAACTTTATTTCTAAAGATTGCATATCAAATTTGCTTAATATGTAATTTGCATTGTGTTGAAAAGAACCAAAAACAGTAACCTATATGTCTTTTTTTTGTCATTAATTGGTAATATTTACTTGTTTAATTGAGGAGACTTGTAATTTTGTTAAATAAAGGCTTTTTTTACTGTTTTATCTGACGCACAAATTGTATAATTTTTTTTTTTTTTTTTTTTTTTGGCTAACAATACATAAAAAAGAAGGGTAGGGTGGCTGGATGTTGGGTTACATCATGGAAGACCTTAAGAATACACATGTAAAATGTAGCAATTCGGAGTTCATACATAATGTATTTATGTGATTAAAAAATGAATAAATAAGTAAATTAAATACGGTCCGTGTGGATGCCATTAGTCTTTCAGGTAATTTTGAGCCCCGAGAACACGAAGGGTTAATATCTGCGATAATTACAGCTGTGAGGAACTTCGTTTGATTCCTGAACTTAAAGTGACATCTGAGGTATTAAAATTTATCATTGAAACGACTACTTTTATTATTGTATTCAGTTTGACCTCTGTTTAGCTTCACTTCTAAGGTGTGTAGCGGAATCGATCTTTCATACTTGAAAACAATTCTAATTCTAGAGGAAGGCTTCCGCAAAGTTGGTTTACGATACGATAAAACTTAGCTCAGCCACAGGAGCTTTACCACTAAAGGGATGGCACCATCACAACCGACCTTCCACGCAATAGAGAAGCACCTCAACACCAGATCTGTCGAATAATATACAAAGATTAGCCCCATTAACCTAGTGCTTATTTTTCCTTAGAAAACAAGCGATCATTATCAATACATTAGGTCTGTGTCATCTTCAATTGCACAAAAAAATTGGCTTATCGATAAATTTTTTCAAGATTTTCTGTGATCAATCTATACTGAAGAAGTGTTTTAATGTTTTCATTCTACCTTGTTTTGAGTATTGTTCTCCTCTCTGGTCTTCAGCTTCTGATTGTCATCTTAATTTGTTGGACAGAAACTTACGGTCTATTAAGTTTCTTATTCCTAATCTAGATATTAATCTTTGGCACCGACGTTCAATTTGTTCACTATGCATGTTGCATAAGATTTTTAATAATTCTGACCAGCCTTTACATTTAGATCTTCCTGGAATTTTCCCTCTTGTTCGTAATACTAGGCAGGCTGTTAATCATAATAGCCAGGCCTTCTCCATCATCAGGCTCAATAATGCACAGTATTCAAGAAGTTTTTTTTTTTCCAGCTGTGACCAATTTGTGCAATCATCTTCCTAATCGGGTAGTTGAATCAGTATAACTTCAAAAGTTCAAAGTTGTAGCAAATGTTTTTATGTTGAACTAGCTGACATAAGTCTTTTTATTGTTTATATATGACATATCTGTTTTGACGTTGTTACTGTTTGAAGAATTATTTATTGTTAATTTGTTCTCATCATTTATATATTTCCTTATTCCCTTTCCTCACTGGGCTATTTTTCCCGTTGGAGCCTTTGGCCTTATAGCATCTTGCTTTGCTAGGGTGTTAGCTTGGCTAGTAATAATAATAATAATAATAATAATAATAATAATAATAATAATGATAATAATAATAATCGCCAGTTCAGAAAGTTAATGTGAAACAAAGAGCTATGAGTCCCAATGAGGTCAGATTATCTGAAGGCTCGAGAGCAGAAGACAAATATGAAAAATTAAATACTTATATCAATCCATAGAGAAGTCTCTGCCATATTAGACGTCCCTCCAGGAGATTTACTCCTTATTTATTAATCTCTTCCCTCCCTAAAGCTTAATCCTTTATATCTCATGCGAGAAGTCATTGTTGTTTATTTTTATTATGCAGAAGAGGACTGTCCGTCTCAAGACTAACTTCTTGGGGATATCTTATTTTCTTACACTCTCAAGGGATTTCATAGCCTCCTTCGCAATCTCTTCTGAATAGAACAGATCTTTCGTGATTTCATTATATATAGAAAAAAATACACAAGATATTATTTTCTCTCAGATTTGTGCAAAAAAGGTTCACATTATTTCTGCATTTCTTATAAGGAATTATCTAAATATTTCAGCGACCATCAGAACACTTGATAAATTCATGAACTGTGTCTTTATATATGTAATCATATTGAGAGAATGAAAAGAATTGGACAACGATTGAAATCTTTTCACAAGATTCTACTCTTTAAAATAATAACCACAGAAACAACACGTTATGCCCAACCCAGTTGTAACCTATTTCTTTAACAATAAAAAAAAGGAGGATATGTAACTGAAATTACTTAGGATATCTTTTTCAAAGTGGGGATACCTTAACATGGTTTGTATATTCCCAAGATCAGGAAAGATCAGGGCCATACAAAGTAGTTTGGTTTGCTGTAAGCGATCAGACTAAAATCTAATACCAACACCAATTCACAGTGACCAGAGTGGTGATGAAAATGGCCAAACCACATGAATAAGTTCATGGCTCAGGTGTTGCCTTTTTTAATTTTAAGATATATTCACAAAATACACTTTCATTATTCAATACTATCGCCTGTTCAACGTTAACTGAAACGAAGAAAGTATATAATTCAACTCAAATAATTAGATAAATAGAAGTATTTGAAATTAAAAGTTGACCCATGAATTCCTTCCAAGTGGAATCTACTTTTTAGAAAAAAGGAAAAAAAAACACAATACAATATTTCCTTATTTCATTTTAAAGAATGAAACGAGACTTAACGAAGTGTTTAATCTAATCTAAACCGTAAAATATAAACTAGATATTCTAAAAGTCCTTTTTTTAATTAAAACAAAACTCTAACAAACAAACAAAGAAAAAAAAGAGTTGAAAGAAATCGTACTCATTCTCCACTTTCAGGAAAAAAACACTTAAAAAGAAGTTTTTACGTTGAATAAAAGCTCAAAAAATCTAAACCACAACGAAGAAACAAACAAAAGTTGATGGAAATGGCCCAATCCCAGGAAACAAATGCACTTAAAAATAACAGAGGAAACCAAATTGAAATTCCGGGTCCCCTCTTGCTGACCCACTAAGAATTCGAAGAAAATCTGCAGATTCTGGAAAGAAACAGAAAATCCGAGATGGAAGGCAGAAATGGGGTGAGATATGAAAAAAGGGGGAATTGGAACAGTTTTCAAGAACGAAGGAAAGTGGTTTATAGTGTTCTTTAAAAGTCTCAAGAAGCATATTGTTAGTGTTGTTTCTTATACGGGATGTTTCAAGGATGTAAAGAGAAATGATGATAATATTTACAATTATGATGCAAATATTGAGGATGAAAAATATAATAATAATAATAATAATAATAATAATAATAATAATAATAATAATAATAATAATAATAATAATAATAATAATAATAATAATAATAAAAGCAATGATGATGAAATAATGATTATGGGATTGATGATAGAAAAATTACAAAGATATATATTACAACGATGACGAAAAGGAAAACACTCGAATGCTATTGAAATATTACCAGAAAAAAAATTATACAAAAATATTTCCATAAGCTTCAGAAACGAAAGCTTACAGATTATTGACAGTACACTTGTATCATCCGTACATTATCCTTAACATTTATTTTATACGATAGCGTACTTAATGCGTTTGCATGATGATAAATTATTACAAATGTTCAGTCAAAGAATTATTTAACTTTAAAAGGATGGTGTCGTTTCTTAATTCTTTATTTACGAAGATCGTTAGAGTTTTTTCTATTACTAGTCCATATACTTTACTTCCTTTCATTTTGATCTTGGTTCGTGGTCTCACTGTTTTTTTTCTATCCAAGAACAGGCTAATGAAACAATCAAATTGAGGTTAAGTGAATGATTACACACACAAGTAGTAGAAAATCAGCTTTCTTGAAAGATAATTAAAAAAAGAAAATAAACTTAAGTAGCATTTACAATCAAAGGAAGCTATTGCACGTACTGCCATAGGCAAATAATGAAAAAAAAAATAATACATTGTAAAAGGTCAGGAAAAATATTATGAAAGTAAAATACGAGAATGGAAAGTAAGCACATTTTCTTATATGATCCATTACAATAGCAGCATTAATAATAAGTTCAGTAGCTTTGAGAGGTAATCAATTTTATTATGGTGGCAAAATCAATAACCTGTATTTGTTTTTGTCATTAATTGCCAATATTTACTTTTTTAAGTGGGGAGAATCGTAATTTTGTTAACTAAAGGCTTTTTTATTGTTGTGTGTTTCTCTAGAGAGAGAATACAGGAATGGAGAGTATTAAGTTATTAGTGTTTATACTATTTTTCCTATGTTCGAGTGAGAGCTAGCGCTGTTCTGCTGCACAGTATATTCCGTTTAAATCTTCCTACAAAATGAGACTTCACTACAAAGTATTTAGAAGGTCGCTAATAGCTACCACTTCAATTTCCCTTGTGAGGTTGAAAGGACAGCCCATGAACTCTCCGTCAATTGATTGGTCAACTAATCCCTCTAACTCCTAGGCGCATGGAACACTAAGTAGCACACAAGCTTAAAGATATTTTCCTGACAACAGATATGTACACCAACAACCGAAAAGACTTAGAAAAACGTAAGGATCCTATTATCTGAAAGAAATATTCTGAAACTGATCAATTACTCAACCAAAGATATACGAGGAAAAAAGTTTATATCTAAAGATTCTTTGGACAATTAAGTCAAGAGCATCACTAAAATATCTATGAATGAAAGTTACAAATCTGGACTACATTAGTGTCGAGATTATCTTGGACTTGAATAACACATAAAAAAAATAAACAACGGAGATATCTAACAACTCTAAAATCTGTAAAGTATCGGTTAATGCCATTTAAAAGTCTATTTAAGTCCTATTCAACACATGATATCACTGAAAGACATTTTGAAGGTTAGTGAAGTCATTTGTCACCTGAGGGAAATAACTGCTGTAAAAAGATCATAGTATCTAAGCCTCTGTATAGAAATCCAATGTCATTCTTTCGTCAATTGTGTGAGAAAATTTAATTAACATTAAAGAAAATGTTTGCTTAGTGACAAACTGTGTTAAAAGATCACATCAAGAATAAATAATGCATTGATCTCCAAAGCAATCTTTCTCCTTTGCTTGAAAATTCGAACTATTTTTCTTTCACAGAAAATTACACTGATGCATAAACTTTAGATATAGGAATGCTATCTTTTCGGGAATTTTCAGACAAGACACAAGAAATTAAGTAGAGATAAAGCAATCTCTTAGATCCGCACTCCGTACCATGGAAGCGTCTGAAAGGAGATTCGACGACGTTCAATGGTCTCTGGGCTTCGATTTATCTCCTGCGAGAATTCCTCCAAAAACCTTTAAGCAAAAGTTGATTGACAATCTCATTTGGCCGTCTCATTTGGTAGTTTCATTTGGCAGTCATTGTCTATCCTCAAAAGATCTCAAGACGTTATCCTAACGTAGGTTCATGAAGCCTTTACCAATGGGGTCTGCCTGTTTGTCTGTCTGGTAATATGAGCCTCTTCGAAAATTTTGAAATCAAATCTAATAATATATCATATTACCCCCCCCCCCCCTCTCTCTCTCTCTCTCTCTCTCTCTCTCTCTCTCTCTCTCTCTCTCTCTCTCTCTCATCTTCCACATAAAATTAGGAGATTTAACATTGGAGATATTGATTTTCTCATCCATAGGTATGTCGGTCACAACAGCTTTCTGACAATTAAGAGTTTTTTCTCCCTTGTCCTTCATCTCAATTTAGCTGTTAGTTAACTGTTAGTGTGGCTACTGTCATTTACTTAGTGGGGTATTAGGTATGCTTAAGCAAGTTAGATAAACTAGGTGAACAATATCAAAATTTCAAGGAACAAAACATTTCTATGTAGATTGCTCGTAATGAACATCACATTTTTGTTCATCAAAAATGATTGTATGGTTTTATTTTTAAATATATCTTTATTCCCATTTTTCAATATTTTCCGTAACTACATTACACAACTCTATATGCCGACATTTATATTTGCAAATATCTCAACTTAATAGGAGAAAATAGAGAAACATTATATACATATACTTATCACTATAAGAATTATAATTTCAAGAGCTATTGGGATATGACAGATTAAAACATAATTTGATATATTAACTAAATTCCCCAAAAGAAATAAATTTTTAGATCCTCCTGTAAAAAGTTATAACATTAAAGCAATATTTTAAAAACTTCCTCTAACATGGTATAACATCTTCTTAAACAACAAAAATATTTACAAACTTGTTTCTATAACTATTTTTTAACAGAAAATGTTTGCAACTTTTTCAGCTCGTTAAAATTTTTATTAGGTTTTTTTTTTAAATACTATACTCGATCATCTTTATAACCTACTTCAGAAAGTTATAAAACTTTCACATTAAACGACCTCTTAACATTTTTTTTAAGTACATTATAACACTTTTACAATATTCGAAAATTAACGTAACCTTTTGAACGTTATAACACGTTACAGTACGTAAATATTTTTCAAATATCTTCCAATTTGGTAAAAAAAAAAAAAACCCTCACTTGGAGAATCTAACGCACAAAACATATTGCTTTAAATCCACAAAAATCCTGAAAACCCAAACCCATAAAATGGTAGCAAAGAGAGCAATCCTTTACTAATGGGTCCAGTAGAATTTAAAAGGAAATTCATCCGAGTAAAGGGGACCTTATCATTGGGATTCACCTTGTACACTTATAGGCGTCGTTTATAGCACTGCTCTCTCTCTCTCTCTCTCTCTCTCTCTCTCTCTCTCTCTCTCTCTCTCTCTCTCTCTCTCTCTCTCTCTCTCTCTCTCTCTCTCTCCTCGATATATCTTTTTGAGGGGATTGAAGCCTAAAAATAACAGATAAAATGCCGTGCCTTTAATCAAGAACATTGTGTAGCTCTCGAGAATGTATTTAATTATTTAATTATTTTTTTTCCAATCTTTCCTTCTTCATAAAATTTCATACGCCTGGTAGCATTACTTCAAGGACTTTTTCTTGATCTTTCAACTCACAACAGTCAACGAAGACCAAACTGTAACTTGAGTAGAGGAAGTCTTTTAACCTCACATAAAGCAAGATCTACAGGCTGAAAAACTCAACAGTTTTGAGAGCAACAACAACAACACGAATACTGACGTCATGACAAAAAGTAGAAAAACTGGATTAGTAAACGAAATTTGAAATAACTTAGCATCATGCGATACTTGAAGTAAGGATACTGTTGTATTAATATTTCTGAAATTAACGGATCACTGGAATATATATTAATAGAGTTTCAATTTTTTCCAACTGAATTTAAGAATTTTCAGTTTCTCACTGAAAAGAGAGAGAGAGAGAGAGAGAGAGAGAGAGAGAGAGAGAGAGAGAGAGAGGGAGAGAGAGAGAGAGAGAGAGAGATTTAGTCTGTGGAAGAACAGATATCACAAATATCAAAGCAGATTGTTCTCATAACACATCCTAATAGTTACTTAATTGTGGGTGTAGGATGACTTTTGTTAGCGTTTCACAAGACTTAGATATAAATTCTTAAGATGTATGATTAGCTACTGGTTGAATAATAATAGTAGCCCAGCGGCATAGTAAGAAATATGAAACCAATTGTTCAAATTGTTCTAAAAGCACCAAAATTGGCACACATGTGGATTAATACATTCTGAACAATTTTGGATATGGAGGCATTCAAGATTCTCCCCGTAGCACATTTGGCGGCCATTTTTCAAAATGGCCGCTATTTACCGTTAGCGTCATTGAATATGTACCATAATTTGTCTTTTTGTGGATGCTAAAGGTGATAAGTGTGCTAGAGGTGATAAGTATTGTACAATTACACATACTTCTGTGCTTACCAAATAATTTGGCTACCATTTCACAAGAAAATGAATTTTACTTTGCAGCGGCAGCGTTGGTGGCAGTGACGGCGGCTGCAGTAATAGTATTGTGTTGATAGTCATGGTGCTTGTAGTAGTAACTTGTGGTAACATGGTGGTGTTTTGTGTCTTTGCAGGTGAGGCAGCAGCAGCACCACCTGACATCAGAGACGCGTTGTTCCAGACTGCAGCCATGGCAAAGAAGTTCCAACTGGTCGATACTTTTGAGTAACGTACTCCCACAACACCTCCTGAGACAAACTGGAAGCTGTGTCTTGTATGTCAAGAGGAGACAACAGAGTCACTTGTCTGCCCAGTACTGTCTAAACGCCGAGACCCTGGGAGTGGATACACGACAATGGCTGCAAACTTGGTCAAATTTGATGAACTCGGAGAACTGCCAAGAACTGTTCAGTTACAGAGACTAGATGAAGGACAAGGTGTTGAGGCGACAATGGTTGCCCACCAGGCCAAGTGGCATAAAACATGTATGCTCAAATACAATAACACAATGCTACGAAGAGCAGAGAAGAGACGCATCGCAAGCAGCTCAGCATTTGATAGTACTGACAATGTCCAGGCCAAGCGCGCCAGAACACACTCTTCAGAAGCCACTACCAGCGGCACCTCCTGCTTTTTCTGTGGAAAGTCTGGCACAGAGACCCTACATGAAGTAACAACCTTCCAGGTGGACACACGCGTACGGAAGTGTGCAGCGCAAGTTGGGGACAATGAACTCATAGCCAGGCTCAGCATGGGTGATATGGTGGCTCTGGAGGCCAAGTACCATTCCAAGTGTTTGTTGGCTCTTTACTATCGTGCAAAGACCACTGTAGAAGCTGAGCAGAAAACTGACCATGAAGGTGTAATGTCAAGAATCGTACTGGCTGAACTGGTCCTGTATATCGAGGAAACCCACCTAGAAGAGGGCACCACCCCAGTCTTCAGACTCGCAGAACTTGTAAAGCTATACACAACAAGAATGGAACAGCTCGGGGTTGTTTTGTGCCAGAAAGTTAATAGCACAAGGCTGAAAGAGCGCCTGTTAGCCCAGATACCAGGCCTGAGATCCCACAGCAAAGGCCGAGATGTTTTACTAGCGTTTGATGAAGACATTGGTGAAGCGCTAGGCAAAGCCTGCGAGCAAGACTGTGACACTGAGGCAGTTCACCTTGCGCGTGCTGCACAGATAGTTCGTCGATATATGTTTGAAGACACTTACCAATTCCGTGGATCATTCCCGGGCGGCTGTCAGGAGGACTCTGTGCCAAACGTACTAGTTGCAATGGTAAATATGGTGCTGGATGGCCCCACCATCAAGAATCAAAGCCATTCCTCTTCAACACAAGCAGCTCTTTCCATTGCGCAGCTTCTCAAGTTCAACAGTGTCAAGCAAAGTCGGAAGCAGGGAGCAACCAAGACACAGGAGCCTCCAGCTGTCAGACACAGTACGTCTCAAGAAACTCCTCTTCCAACCTATGTTGGGCTGATGCTGTATGCTGAAACACGCAAGAGAGGACTTGTGGACAAGGTCTTCTCTCTGGGCCTAAGCATCTCATATGACAGAGTCCTACGTCTTTCTGCCCAGATGGGAAACAGCGTGTGTCAGCTGTACCGCATAGAGGAAGTGGTCTGCCCGCCTACCCTGCGTAGCAATGTGTTCACAACTGCGGCTGTGGACAACATTGACCACAACCCAAGTGCCACCACAGCCAAGAATTCATTCCATGGAACAGGAATCTCGCTTTTTCAACACCCAACGTGTGCAGATGAGGGAGTGGATCGTAGCATTGCTCTCACTGGGCGTGATACTGGATCAAAGACGGTTGAGCCTCTACCAGAATATTACACGGATGTACGTCCTGTTGCTTCTTCTGTCAAAGGGCAAATGATCCCAGCTACTTCTGTGACCTCTCTTAGACGCCACAACTGTGAGCAGCACATAGAAGATGAGTATATGTGGCTGGAGAACACGAGAAGTGTTCTCAAAGATGATGTTGAGGCCTGTGAAAACACATCATGGGCTGCATACCATGCAAGGCACCAAGATCCAAAGCAACCAGTCATCACACCAACGTCCCTGCTTCCCTTGTTCCAGGAGAGTGCTCACACTGTGGCAATGATCAGACACTCTATTGATGTAGTCAGGAGTGCAGTTAAACATCTCAACCCAGGCCAAACTCCAGTTCTGACTTGCGACCAGCCACTATTCACTCTAGCAAAACAGATCCAGTGGAAGTGGCCAAACACATATGGAGAAGACCAACTAGTGGTGATGTTTGGGGGGTTGCATATTGAGATGACGGCACTGAAGACCCTGGGTGACTGGTTGCAGGGAAGTGGGTGGACCCAAGCACTGGTACAAGCAGAGATCACAACTGAAGGAATAGCAGACTCATTTCTTCGAGCAGCTCACGTCACACGCACCAGAAGAGCACACCAAGTCACAGCGGCTGCGTTGTATAATCTCCAACGGCGTGCCTATGACAAGTACAGCACCACCAATACAGAAGATGATGAGCACCCTGAAAGCTTCGAAGACTGGTGCAGTCAGAGAGAACAGAGTTATCCGCAGTTTCAGTACTGGTCAACAGTCTTGGCACTGGAGCTGTCCACTCTGATCTATGTGCGATCTCTGAGAGAAGCCAATTTTAGCGTGTACGTGGATGCTCTGACAGAACTGGCTCCGTGGTTCTTCGCACTAGACCACACGAACTATGCCCGATGGATACCAGTGCATCTACGGGACATGGCAGAACTGGCAAACAAACATCCAGATGTCTTCACAGAGTTTAGCAAGGGACACTTCACAGTCCAGAAGACCAAGAGGATCTTTTCAGCAATCCCTCTTGACCAAGGACATGAGCAGAACAACGCGTATGTCAAGGGTGATGGAGGAGCCATCGGCCTCACAGACAATCCAACTGCACTGAGGCGCTGGATGGTTGCCGGACCGAAGGTTGCTAGAGTGATTGTGGAATTTGACGACTTCAATCTGCATCCACACGATCAAGAGGAGACACGTCACCACGAAGACACACCAAGTGTGCAGAACACTTTTGCCAGAGATGTGCGCTCACTCGTGGCCGTCATTGAAGAGCTGGGCAACCCTTTCGAGGAGGACAGTCAGGACTTGCTGGTGCTCGACACAAAGGAGATCGCAGACCCTGCAGTCATAGAAACAGTCCGTAACGCCAAGCAGATTGGCCAAGACCAGTTTGAAGCATTCTCAAAGGAATGCATCGTGGACAGAACCAAGTCCATTGAGGTGGCAATCCACCGGAACAAGCTACCACTGTTTGCGACCAAGAGAGGACCCAATATACCCAAAGGAAAAGAACAGGTCAAATCTCTGAAGAATGATGTTGCGCTCTTCGCACGATTATATATCGGCTGCCAGACCCGTGATGGGAATCTAGAAGAGTTCTTCAGGCATGAAAATCAGCAATGCCCTCCAGCTTTATCTGACGGAGGGAGACTGTACCTAGGGAGCAAGAGTGACTTGCTGGTGTGCCTTGAAGGCCATGCTGAGCCTCAGTTTGAAGCTCCTACTGTCACTGCTGTTGTCCTCGATGGAGCAGTAATCGTACAGATGTTGAAGCCGGGTACTGCCAACACGTTCGAGGAATATGCACAGCAAGTGTTCATCCCATACGTTGTACAACGTTTCCAACATGTATCACGTCTTGACCTTGTGTGGGACAGCTACAGAGCAGATTCCCTGAAGGCATCAACCAGAGAACAGCGTGGAAAGGGAGTACGTCGGCGTGTTGTCGACTCAGCAGTCATACCAGGAAATTGGCAAAGTTTCCTGCGAGTTGATAGCAACAAAGTGGAGCTCTTCAGCTACCTCTCCACCATGCTTGCAGAGTCCTTTCAAGAAGAAGGCAAGGAACTGGTCGTCACTGATGGGGAGCAGGTGATCTGTGTTCCACAGCAAGAGGATGTCAACTCACTTGCACCATGCAACCAAGAAGAGGCAGACACCCGCATGATGCTACATGTAGCACATGCTGCACAACATGGTCACCACCAGATACAGGTTCGAACAGTAGACAGTGACGTCGTGGTCCTAGCAGTGATGGTAGTCCAGAAACTACCAGCTGGAGACGAACTCTGGGTAGCCTTTGGGACAGGCAAGAACTACCGCTACATTGCAGCCCATGAAATAGCTTCCTCCCTTGGTCCGGAGAAGGCATGTGCTCTTCCAATGTTTCATGCCATCACAGGGTGTGATACTGTGTCAGCCTTCGTCGGACATGGGAAGAAATCTGCCTGGGCAACATGGAACACGCTGCCAGAACTCACTGATGCCCTGCTGAGTCTGGCAAATGCACCCACAAGCATCCAAGAGGATACAATGCATGTCATCGAGAGGTTTGTCATACTCCTGTATGACCGCACAAGCAAATGCAAGGACGTCAACAAGGCGAGAAAGCAGCTCTTTGCAAAGACGAACTCTGTTCAGAACATCCCGCCAACCTACGCTGCTCTGGAGCAGCATGTGAAGAGATCTGTCCTTCAGGGTGGTCATGTCTGGGGCCAGGCATTGGTACCAACGCCCGTGCTCCCTCCACCAACAGACTGGGGCTGGCATCGGAGTGATGATGGGCTCTACACACCACTCTGGACCACACTCCCTGAGGCATCCAAGGCCTGCTATGAGCTGGTGTCTTGCGGATGCAAGAAAGGCTGCAAAAACCGCTGCAAGTGCAAGAACGCTTCACTGCAATGCACTGGTCTATGTTTCTGTGAAGGCGAATGCCAGTAGATTGGGACAGAAAACTTGCTAACCAACATTATGATCTGTAGACATTCATAATTCTGGTGACCAGATTTGAAAAGTTCGGAATCATAATTAACATAGTGTGGCAAAATCTACGTTATTGTATTACATGTATGTACTGCAGGATTACACAAGTACTGTGCCTAGAGACTGGGCTTTTGGTCGACTATATAACTACAATCTGACCATACTGTAAACTTCCCGTACTCTGTGTATTATTTTGACTAGCAATTTTGCCAGCAATTTGAAATAAAAAAGCAACTTGAGCAATTAAAGTGTGTTCCTGAAATCAGGTACTGGTTATTAGAGGTATTATGTCATTGAGTATTGAAATCTTCATCAAATGTCCACTTTTTCCACAAAATGGCGGCCAGTTTGGGGGCCATTTTTGAGAAGATTCATCTAAATATCTGTTAAACATTTATTGATGTTAATTCTGATGTAAAAAAAGGGAATTTTGGCCCATCTAGCACCAAACTAACGACACATAATGAAGTCTATGTAATGACGCTAATGTTAAATGGCGGCCATTTTGAACAATGGCCGCCATATCTTCCTAAGGGCTAATCTTGAATGCCTCCATATCCAAAAATGTTTAGAATATATTAATCTACATGTGTGCCAATTTTGGTGCTTTTAGACCAATTTGAACAATTGG
This sequence comes from Palaemon carinicauda, assembly GCF_036898095.1. Lineage (NCBI taxonomy): Eukaryota > Metazoa > Arthropoda > Malacostraca > Decapoda > Palaemonidae > Palaemon > Palaemon carinicauda. Next base: position 16,120,143 of record NC_090738.1, on the reverse strand, counting down.
TCTGCTATGCCGCTGTACTATAGGTATTTTGAATAATGTTATAAATTGGAAAAAACCAGGTTTGATATCCATAAAAAAAACTCTCAGAATAATAATATCCCAAAAGATTTTCTGGAGTTATGAAGTTGTATCAATGATCACCGATTGCTAAAGAATGTTTAACACACTCTTGATTATTTTCGGTATAGAGAATACAATAAAAATATGGTAATAATCCACGAAAAATCATATGGAAATATAGGTAATTCATGAGTAAGTTGAAACAATACAAAGTTTAGCCAGACAAGAGGTAAGCTAAAGAATCCTTAGACATTTGCAGAAATTCTGATATCTGCTATTCCATTAGCTAAGCTAAGGGCCTCATCCATTCCCAAAGAAAGGCAATAATCTAAAGTCATTTTCAATTCCAGAAAAATGCAATAACATAAAATGATATTCAATTTCTTGAGAAGTGAAATAAGCTAAAGTATTTTTAAGTTCCAAAAGAGAGGAAATATTATAAAATAGTCTTAATTTCCCAGAAAATGCAATACTATAAAGTAATTTTCAATTCCAAAAGAAACTTTATAATATAAAGTAATTTCCAATTCCCAGAAAAAATGCAATAATATTATGTAATCTTTAAATCTGAGAGAGAGACCACATTACAAAATAGTTTTCAATTCTCAGAGGAAGGCAATAATATAAAGTAATTTTCAGAGACAAGAGACAATAGCATAAAATAATATAGAAATATACATGTCATTACCATACTATGAAATAAATCCAAAGGAAATAAAAAACTCCAAATTATACCATTCTCGGAGCAGAACAGTAAATCAGTAACAAAATCATTAGTCATTACCAATTTAAGTTTACAAATCAAGATTATATTGCAATAAAAAATGAGTTTATATGAATAATGGGGTTGAAATTTTTCCAAGAGCTAATGAATAAGAAAATCCCAGAGGCAACCATTCTAATAAAAATTACAATAAAAGAAATCAGAGAGTAGCCATTCTAGAGGAAAATCCATTAATAGTTTTATTCAGATATTTAGCATTGCAATTCCAGCTGGAAAAATAGATACTAAAAAAAAAAAAAAAAAATAGTAACAAAAAGTTAACCTAATCTCTTAGGCCAGCAACAAATTGATATCCGAGAGGTAACCTATGGAAAGGTACTATACAGAGGCCAGATTTTGAATCCTGAATAACTGAAATCATAGCTACTCCCTGGAAAATAATATTGAAATTAACATAAAAGCTATGGCTCGACCATTTGCAGAGTAGGTAATAAAAACAAAGTTGCATTAATCAAAAGATGGTATCGTCTTTCCTGGAGGAACGCAAAAGATCCGTAATAGATTTGTAAAACAGACATTCAAAAGGGAAAGCAACAGATTCAGAAGTAAGCAGTAAAACCTAAATTACTTGGAGAGAATTTGGTTTTAGTATTTTCTTGGGGAAAGTCTTAGATCTAAAGGAACTTATATAAAAGACCTTCCTAAAGATAAGCATCTGAATCAAAAATGCATTGCATAAAATTAAGTTTAGGTATTTCCTGAGTATTATAAATTGACGTAATTTTTGCTTTTGTTTACGTCAGCCTTATTACTGCATTTTTGTTTTATGTTAAAATTAGCATAAGGTTTAGTTAATAAGGTTTCAGTTGTAAATTTATTTTTTTTCTTTTGAAATGCTGTTTTAACCCCCTCCCCGCTCGCTTAAAGATTTATAAGTGACTAGTTAAGCACTTGTTTCTTTTCTGTGTTTTCGAGTCCTTGGTGAGAAGAGACACCTGTGTTTACGTGCAAGGAAATCGATTGCTTGAATACACCGTTCGAGCTCGCCACTCCCCTCACCTACTACAGCAGCTGGCTTATGTGAGGGTTTTAGAGGATTGCGACGCGGTGATTTTTTATTCCTGTGTGTTCTCTTCTGCGGTCCTCGGCGCCGATGTAGGAATCCCGACATCAAGGTGGACGCGGGAGAGACACTGCCGTCAATACGTAGGCAGTTGCGGGAGCTTTGGAGCTCGTGGTGACAAGTAGGGAGGCAGTTGTTAGGTAGGATATATTTTTTACCTTTTTTGGGTTGGTGACCAGAGGTCCATTCAACCCCCCCCCCCCCTGATGAGGACTCTTGCGGAGCTGCACTTCCTACGGTAGCTGAGTGATGATGTTGTTATTTGAGTCGCTGCTTTAGTTGGAGCAGGAGGTGGTTCCATCCAGCCCCAAAGAGTGTGAGAGTATATATATATATATATATATATATATATATATATATATATATATGAGTGTGTTATGTTATTTATTATTTGACTCTTTCTTATTGAGAGTATGGTGTTTCCCTTTAAGAATTTTAATATTAAACTCTGTCTCGGTGTGTGCCTTTTTTGTCATTAATATCCAAATGGTAAATTGTTAATTGTTAATTCTAATTGTTAGGTAGTCACAAGACTGATGTTCTAAATTCTGTTGTTTAATAAATCTTTTTAAGTTTTCCCAAGGGTTTTTGTTTATGCTGACTAATTTGCTGGTGGGTATTTTTTAAACCCTGACCTCTCTTATCGTGCAATAAAAACTTGCACCACGGCCCGGCAAGGGTCGTAACATATTTGGCAACCGTGACAGGATAGAGAACTTAGGGTATCCGTAATTTTGGGCGGTGGAGGGAGACTCGGTTGGACTCTTAAATATTTATTTTTTTTTGTTTTAGTGTTGCCTTTCTTTCCTGATTATTTTTTTTTTCTTTTTTTTTAAGAAATGTCGGAATTTGTTTTTGACCCAGCTGGATTTTTGGGGTCAGTTGATTGCATTATGTATTTGCCCCTGCTAGGTAAGAAACAATAGGTTAAGTGTGCTAAGTGGTTAGGTGTTCCGCGGAAGGCGACGGACACCAGAGCAGAGATATGGGTATCAGTTAGGGATAAAATAAAACAGGAGTTAGCTGAAGCTGAACATTCAGTGAGTGAGAGTGAGGTAATTGGTGATAGTGAGGAAAGCTTGAGTGAGGGTTTAAAAGAGGACAAAGTAATTATGAATGCTGGTATAACTCGGTTTGAGGATCCTCCTGACGTAGGTACCATTTACGAGGGTCCAGCAAATTTTCCCAATGGTCCGGGTAATGTGTCCTCTAAACAGTTCTTGGCACCCCCTTGATTCTGTACCCTTCAAATCTCTGGGTCCTGTTAATGCGTTGGGTGACTCCAAGGAGGAGGAGGAATACAACCTTATTTGTAAACGCAGAGTTGCGAAAAATGGAGTTTGAGGGGAACGAGCGGGTAAGGTGTCATGAGTTGGAGAAGGCGAGAATAAATATAGAGAAGGCTAGGTTGCAGTAGGGTCAATTTGATAAATTCCCCTAAAGATACCCTCCAAGATCGGTTTAACAGATGTGCTGCACTAAAATTTGTGTCAGTGTTTGACGAAAAGAATGTCCCTGAGTTCTTCAAGGCATTTGAGCGGGTGGCCTCCTGGTTGTCTTGGCCCGCAGAAATGTGGACTGTATTAATACGGTGTAGGTTAATGGGCAAGGCAATGGGGGTGTATAATGCCTTGGAAGAGGGAGTAGCTCGGGAGTACCAGAAGGAAAAGCCTTAATTTTAAAGTCTCACGACCTGGTCCCGGAGGCCTACCGCCTCCGGTCTCGAAACTATACGAAACACCCTGCACAGTCTTTCGAGGAGTTTACGCGCGTCAAGAAGGAACAGTTTGACAACTAGCTGAAAAGTCATCAGATAGTAACTTTCGCTGTGTTACATGAACTGTTGCTCCTTGAGGAGTTTAAGAAGGCCTGTAGCAGGGAGCTGAGAGTTCACCTGGAGGAGGTAAAAAGTGTGAAATTGAGTAGTGCCGCTCAGTTAGCGGATGAATTTTTATTGTCTCACCGTTCAGTTAACGGTAGTTTTCTTATAAGACTATAGATAATCAAACATCTTGCTCAACGAATGGTGGTAGGAGAGGGGAAACCTCCTCGTCTACTCCCCATATTCCTAAGAATGGTAATATTAATTCTAATTCTTTTTCAGGTGATATGGATGTGGGTAGAGTCCAAGGAGGTCCTACTCTCCCTAAAATTTTTGCTTATAGAGACTTCCCAGGTGGGGGAAATAACAGGTATAATAAAAATAGAGGCTCAGGCCGAAAAGGAGGCTGTTTTTAGGGCAACAAGCTCACGAATTTCCAAAACCAGTGTAATGCTCGTAGGATATACATACAACGCAATAATCAAAGTCCTAAAGCCTTGGTTAATGATAAGTCAGATGTTAGTAGCAGTAGTCCTGTAGACAGACCTGTAGTAGATAGGAGTAGTTTGGTAAATAGTAGTAAGCCTAATGCTCCTATTCCCCCATCGTGACTCAAGTACGACAAATATGTGCGGCCTGGAAAGCTAGTTTTTGACTCTCGTGTTGTCCAGTAAGTTTTTTAGACACACTGGTTCTGCCTAGTCGTTAGTCATGAAGAGGGCTATGAATGGTTTTGAAAAATATACTGGAAACTTTGTAGAGTTGGGAGGTTTTCCGAATTCAGCTGTGTCCGCTCCTTTGGTTAATGCCCTATATTATCAGTAAAAGCTAGTCCCGTAGCTGTAATGGCTCGGTCCGCAGCAAAAGCTGCTAATTTACATGATGTAGAAAGCGATGATGACCTAATGTTAAATAGTGTAGAGTTAGATGTTTTAAGGCCCTGGCCAGTAGAGAATAGTTGTAGTGATGTAGAGCTGCGTTTATTAAACCTCAAAAAGAGGAATTTAATTTTGATTTGGGTAATGTTGAGGATCTGACTAAACCTAGGTTAGGAGTTGTAAAGGGCTTATTATATAGGTTTAGTCGTCCAGCATCTGATAATTTGTATAAAGCTGGTCAGGTGGAACAGATTGTGGTACCTTCTTAATTCAGAAATTCTGTTCTGGAGTTAGCTCATGCTATTTTTTTTTCAGGTCATTTGGGTGTGTTAAAAACTTTTTATAGCCTGGCTAGGTATTTTTGGGGGCCTGGAATTAAATTGAGTGTGAAGCAGTTTATCAGAGAGTGTGAGACTTGTCTGGTTATTGGTAAAACAAATCAAGGGATCCATAAAGCCTCATTGCATCCCATACCTGCTATAGGTGTTCAATTTTCTGAGTTAGTAATTGATGTGGTAGGTCCCTTACCCAAAACTAAAACAGGTTATGTATATAGATTAAGCATCATAGATAGAGCCTCTGGCTTTCCTGAAGCTATACTTATGAGGTGTTTTACCAAAGTTGTCTTTGAAAAATTAATGGATTTCTTTTCCAGGTATGGTCTCCCTCGTGTAATTCAAACCGACTGTGGGTTGAATTTCACGAGTAAGGTATTTAGGGGTAAGTGTGCTGAACTGGACATTCAGCACGTTACCAGCGTATCTTATCACTCGGAGAGTAAAGGGAAAGTGGAAAGGTTCCACCAAACCCTCAAGTCTGTCCTGAAGAAACATTGTTATGATCATAATAGTGACTGGGAAAAAGCCCTGCCTTTTGCCCTCTTTGCTATCAGGAATCACCCTAACTCTTCCGCTGGTGTAGCTCCTTTCGAGTTGGTACTTGGGCAAAAGGTTCATGAACCATTGTAAATTGTTTTCTAAATGCTCAAATCCAACCGGAAGGAGGAAAAAATATCTTAAAAGATTTGTGAACGACGTGAAGGGAAGAATGGTTAGTGCCTGGAAGTTTGCCAGGGAAAATTTGAAACTGTCCCAGTCAGTAATGAAGAACAACTTTGACAAAAAGGTAAAAGAACGTTCTTTTGAACCGGGGAATTGGTTTTTGGGCTGATTATGGACCCGAATAGTTTTCTCGAACCAAGATATAAGGGCCCTTGGAAAGTTTTGAGGAAATTGTCAGAGGTTACCTATGAAATTGAAGCTCCCGGTTCAAGCCGTAAATGTAGAATATTTCATGTTAATCGTCTGAAACCTTATATTGGTAAGCGAGGTGATCCATTAGCGATAGTGTCTGAGCCTGTGTCTTTGGTATTGGATGGGCCTCCCGAGGACTCTGATGAGTTAGGGTGTCAGTTTCCTTTGGATGCATTGGGTGAGAATATGCAAAATTTGGAGATGGTAAAAAGTAGTTAAAATCATTTAGATGTTAACAAACGGGAAAATGTGCTTAATTTCATTTATTCCTTTTCAGATTTTTTTTTCAGGATGCTCCTGGTAGGACAAATATTTGAAGTAATAACGTTGATGTAGGGGATGCTTCCCCTGTGCAGCTGAGTCCTTACCGGCTGAACCCAGTAAAATGGGATTTGGTCCGTAAGGAGACAGAGTATATGTTGAAACATAACCTTATTCGACCATCTTTAAGTCCCTGGAGTTCTCCTATTGTATTAGTGAAGAAAGAAGATGGTAAGTTTCGCATGTGTGTGGACTACCGTAAAGTGAACACCAATACGAAAAATTATTCTTTTCCTCTCCCTTGTATTGATGATTGTCTGGATCGGATTAGTTCTGCCAAATTTATTACTAAGCTGGATCTTTTAAAGGGTTATTGGCAGGTTCCATTGTCCATTTGGCCTATACGAGTGTAAGGTTATGCCTTTTGGAATGAAAAATGTTGCAGGTACTTTTCAAAGGCTCATGAATAGGGTAATTTGAGGTTTGGAAGGAGTGGAAACTATATAGTAATGACTTGGATTTCCACATGTTATAGTTATGTAAGGATTTTGAAGCCCTTAGGTCTGCAGGGTTAGTTGTTAATTTGGCTAAGTGCGAATTGGACCTGGCCAAGGTTTGTTATTTGGGTCACGCGATTGGTTCAAGTCAGGTGGCTCTGAAACAAGCTAACCACGAGGCAATTATGAATCTGTTCATCCTGTGTCTTACTATAGTAAAAAGCAAATGGTGGCGGAAAAACTTTACTCGACCATAAGAAAGGGAAGCTCTTTCTTTGGTCCGCGCTCTTAACTATTTCAAGCTGTACGTGACATTTTTCTTTCCCGTTTGAGATATGGACGGACCACAATCCTCTGGTTTTCATGGAGCGGTTGAAGGGAAAAAACCAGACGATTTTACGCTGGGCGCTTTTTCTGCAGGAATTCTATTTAATTATAAAGCACGTTAAAGGGACTGACAACAAAATTCCTGACAGCCTTTCTAGAATCTAGTGTACTTGCCTGATCCTTCTCATTTGTCGCCTTGCTCGTTTCTCCATTGAGGATGTATGGAAAAAATTTATAAGGATGTAGTTCTGTTTAAATAATTGCTTTATAGATAAATTTCCGGAGTTTTTTTTAAGTAGTATACACTTTAGGGTTTTGTAAAGGTTCTCCTAAATTAATTATTGATTTGTCCTGATATACCAAGACTTTTAATTGTATAATAATATATATGACTTTTTTTTACTATAATGCCGGTGTATTGTAGGTTAAGGTGTGTGTCTGTGGGCGTACCTGTAAGTTTTTTTAGGCTTAGTTAGGTAGGTTTGTTTCCGTAGAATTGGAGATATTTGACAAGGTATAGTAATATTGGATCTTGAAAATAATGGTAAGTTTTCTGCTTGATTTTAGGTTTATTGTTCCATTACTATACTTATTGTTCTTACCTTACAGGAGCATTTCCTTTTGTATATAAAAAACAAAAATAATAATTTTTCTGTTTAGAGATTTTTTTTTTTCGGGGAGGAAGGTATTATGTATTAACGTAATTCTTGCTTTTGTTTACGTCAACCTTGTTACTGCATTTTTGTTTTATGCAAACTTAGCATAAGGTTTAGTTGATAAGGTTTCAGTTGTAGATTTAATTTTTTTCCTTTGAAGTGCTGTTTTAACTTCTTCACCGTTCATTTAAAGATTTATAAGTGTCTAGTTTAACGCTTGTTTTTTTTTTCCTGTGTTTTCGATTCCTTGGTGAGAATAGACACCTGTGTTTACGTGCAAGGAGCTTGATTGCTTGATTACACAGTTCGAGCGCGTCACTCCCCTGACCTACTGCCTCAGCTGGCTTATATCAGCGTTTTAGAGGATTGCAACGCCAATGTCTCACAGCTTTAAGCAGGTGTATTTTGGCCACTTGTGGTAATTTGTGATTCCGGTGTGTTGTCTTCTGCAGTCCTCTGCACCGACGTAGGAATCTCACCATCGAGGTGGACGTGGGAAGGACACCGCCGTCAATGCTTTTTAGTGATCCTCGACGTAGGCAGGTACGGGAGCTTTGGAGCTCTTGGTGACAAGTTGGAAGGCAGTTTTTAGGGAGGAGATATTTTTTACTTATTTTGGGTTGGGGATCAGAGCTCCATTTCCCCCTTCCCTTTAATGAGGAGTCTTGTGAAGTTACACTCACTACGGTAGCTGAGTGATGATGTTGTTATTAGAGTCACTACTTTGTTGAAGCAGGGGGTGGTTTCATCCAGCCCCAAAGATTGTGAGAATATATATATATATATATATATATATATATATATATATATATATATATATATATATATATATATATATATATATATATATATATATATATATATATATATTGTGCTTTGCTATTTAGTTATTTAACTCTCTCTCGTGGAGTTTGGTGTTTCACGGGAACCGTCCGCCATGTCTGCCATTTTTTTTCTAATGATCCAAAATACACCATTTCTATATATATTTTAGACATATATGATACCTTCATCATATAAAACTTTCTAGTCATTTGATCAAAAACTCTTTGATTTATTAGCAAAAATCGTGATTAAAAAGAAATGTTACATTATTTTCCACTAATAAAACACCAAATGTATTGGATCTCATACCATGAAGACTACTTTATTAACCGAACAATTCTTTCAACCAGAATTTTAATTTAATTTTTTTTTTTACGATTTTTATTTCCTCGTCCGCTTGACAGAATTGTAGGATTTTTATTCCTCTTTTCAATGATACCTTTCTTTCTAATATCTAACAACAAGTAAGTGAGAAAAATGTACCTAAATGTGAATAGAGGTATGTTTTTGAGCTATGAGCTCCCAAATTCTGGCAACAAATTTTCGATTCTTTTCTTAAAGAATTCAAGATAACATTATTTTGATAACTTTTATTGTTTATTCCTAAATAAACGCACCCAAAACTAGGTATTTGAACCCTCAATTTACTATTACTATGAGTATGTTAACAGTTGCCGGCAATCTCTTGTTAAGTTAGCATGTTTCAGCTTTGTACTCTTATTCAAGTTTCCCTCTATTCTTGGTTCTTTTTCTGTTTGTTCTCCGCTTTTTTTTTTGTTCTTTTTATCACCTACAATGGCATTTCTATAAAGTTCCAGAGGACGTTGTGAAAACACAATCTACATACGAACTTTATGTAAACAAACATATGCATTATAACTTCTATATGTCTTTGGAAACACTGGCTGATGTTCTCGTAGCTGGTAGTTTTTATTTACCTACCCTCAACCAATGCCTTCCATTTCTGTCAAAAGTATGAGATTTCGAAACATGAGAGAGAGAGAGAGAGAGAGAGAGAGAGAGAGAGAGAGAGAGAGAGAGAGAGAGAGAGAGAGCATGAATTTAATTCTGGAGTGATAGCATTTGGTTGATATAGATGGCAGTTCCAATTGAGAGAGAGAGAGAGAGAGAGAGAGAGAGAGAGAGAGAGAGAGAGAGAGAGAGAGATAAACCATTATTTGATTTTAAGAGAGTTGAATATTGGTATTATAGTATACGAATAAATGAAGTTTTAAATAATTCGAGAGAGAGAGAGAGAGAGAGAGAGAGAGAGAGAGAGAGAGAGAGAGAGAGAGAGATGCACAAATAAACACAACTACGATTCTGTCAGACTCAGTCATGCAGACGACGCAGTAAGGATGACGTCATCATTTAAAGACCGCTATATCTTCATTGTTTGGAAAAATAATTGACTATTTGTTTTTTTATGACCTTAAGTAACATAGGCCTTGCTATAAAGTTCCAGAGGACGTTGTGAAAGCACATTCTACATACGAACTTCAAGTAAACAAACATGCATTATAACTTCTATACGTCCTGGGAAACTCTAGCTGATGTTCTCGTAGCTGGTAGATTTCATTTACCCACCCTCTACCAATACACTCTTTTCTGCTAGAAGTACGAGATTTCGAAACATGAGAGAGAGAGAGAGAGAGAGAGAGAGAGAGAGAGAGAGAGAGAGAGAGAGAGAAATCAACTATTATTTGATTCTAAGAGAGAGTTAAACATTGGTATTATAGTATTTGTTTAAATCACAGTTTTAAATAATTCGACCGAGAGAGAGAGAGAGAGAGAGAGAGAGAGAGAGAGAGAGAGAGAGAGAGAGAGAGAGAGAGAGAGAGAGAGAGAGAATGCAAAAATAAACATAACTACGATTCTGTCAAACTCAGTCATGCAGACAACGCAGTAAGGATGAGGTCATCATTTAAAGATTGCCATATCTTCATTGTTTGTAGAAATGATTGACTATTTGTTCTTTTTATGACTTTAGGTAACATTGGCCTTGCTATAAAGTTCCCGACGACATTGTGAAAACACAATGTAGCCTACATACGAGCTTCAAGTAAACAAACACATGCTTCATAACTTCTATACATCTTTAGAAACTCTGGCTGTTGTTCTCGTAGGAATAGATTTCGTTCACCTACACTCTACCAGTGCCTTCCATTTCTGCCAGACGAACAAGATTTCGAAACATAATTGAAAAAATCGCTATAAATATGCAAAAATAAACACACAAAGACGATTTTATCAAACTCAGTCATACAGACAGTAAGGATGACGTCCTCCTTTAAAGACTGCTACATCTTCATTATTTGTAAAAATAATAGGCTGAAACTTTTGGAGAGCATGTACGACATGTTCACGCATACATCGAAGCAATAAAACTATTTTCGATTTCTGAAAGTTATGTCAAAACACTATGGCGGACAGTCCCCTTAGAATTTTATTAATATCAAACTCTGTCTCAGTGTGTGCCTTTTTGTACATTAATGTTCATATGGTATATTGCTAATTGTTAATTCTAATTGTTAGGTAGTCACAAGCCTGATTGTTCTAAATTCTGTTGTTAACAAATATTGTTAAGTTTTCCCAAGTGTTTTCGTTTATGCTAACCAATTTTCTGCTGGGTATTTTTATAAACACTGACCTCTCTTATCGTGCAATAAGAACTGTCACCACTGCCCGACAAGGGTCGTAACACTGAGAAAAGTAATAGATCCAAAGTAACTTAACAAACACTCGCAAGGGAAAGCAACAGATTCAGAGGAAAGTAATAAAATCTAAATTACTTGGAGAGAGCTTGGTTTTAGTATTTTCTTGGGAAACTCTTAGATCTAAAGTAACTTATATAAAAGACCATCTCGAAGAAAAGCAATTGAATTCAAATAGCATTGAATAGAACTGACTTTGGGTATTTCCTGAGAAAAGTAATAGATCCAAAGTACCTTTAGGAAAAATATTTATGGCATTTTCAGGGTAGATAATCAAATTAAACTTTATTTGCTTGATGAATAGGCTACGTCTGTCTGAAAAGATCTGATATGGCTTTGTAAACTATTAATTCATAGTAAAAAGCAGAAGATTC
>NC_090738.1:16073629-16103629 GCF_036898095.1 Palaemon carinicauda | reverse complement strand
AGATGATTGGGGACTGACTGTAAAGGGCTGTATTGAATACCATTTACGAGATTTACATGCAGTAAATGGCCTTTATCATCATTCATCTAGTAGAAATTTCAGGAACCTCAAGTCAGTGCCTTTTGAGTTCCAGCATGCCCCTGATACCAAGCGCAGAAAGCCAGGCCGTCCTAAATATAAAGATAAGTATGAAGCATTTCAGAACATGTGTGCATACCTAGAACTGAACAGTGAGGAACAACTAACAGTGACATCTTTGAGCCTCATAATAAAAGGTTATCTTTCCAATCCTGATTCTGAACCCTATGACTCGCTCAACCACCAAAGAAATATCCGACTGGCTTTGTGAACAAGGAGACACCCCAATAGCGTATGACGCCCTCAAAACATACCTTCTGCAGCATTACTCGCCGTCGCTAGCCGCCTGTATAGCAAAGCTTTTTCAGCTCTCGCAACAACCGTTGGGGACCAAAGGGCTTCGCTTGCCCTCAGGGAAATGACCAGTACCGCTCGCCTTCAACATGCTGCAGACGGATCTCCTCGTAAGGTGAACCTACTTCGTCCCCTTTGGATACGCCGTTTACCAGGACCTATACGCGCTGCCACACCCGATGTCGATAGTTTACCCATAAAGGACTTGATGACCAAAGCCGACGCCCTAATGGACAGCCACTTCAAGACCTACATCAACGCCTCCATCCCTGACGAAGAGGATGCATATTCAACGTCAACCGAAGCTGACATGAATGCCGTAGGACATACACGCCTACCCCGTGATGTGTCGAAGCAGCGACAAAGCCACCCACCACCCACCAATCGCTCGCACCCCAACAAACGACTTCTACAGCCACTTACTACCTCCAATCCGCCGCAGTTTTGCTACTACCAATTCATATTCATGGCAACCGCGAAGAAATGTGCCAAGGATTGTCAGTGGCCAAAAAACGTGTAAGTAGGCCATCGTTCGTGGCGGTGGCCTCCCGTGTTTCTAATCTTTTCTTTTTACATGATGCAGGAACGGGCGTGCGATTTTTGGTAGACACGGGTGCTTGTCGTTCTCATTTGCCAAGGAAACTCTTTAAGACAAGACGTAGCCTGTCTACATCTGCCGACATCCACTTGGTAGCTGCCAACGGATCTGCGATACCCACCTACGGTTACGAGAACCTCAAATTATCGTTCGGAAACGGTAAATTCAATTGGAAGTTTCTCGTTGCTGATGTCACATTGCCAATCCTAAGTGCAGATTTCCTCTCTCATTTCCACCTTCTGGTCGATGTCGCCCACCGACGATTGGTCAACGCAGACTCGTACTTGTCGACACCTTTTCAACCCGCTCCCTCTAACCTCGCTCTCCACATCAGCGCACCCACGGATGCTTACGCCCACCTCCTCATGTCGTACCCGGAAGTTTTCCGTCCAGAACTACGCCAAACACCCATGGTTCCTGCCAAGCACGGTATTTATCACCATATCAAGACGACGGGACCCACCGTGTTCGCAAAATTCAGACGTCTGGCACCGGAACGATTGGCAGCCACTAAACATACGTTCGCCGAAATGGAGGAAATGGGCCTTTGCCAAAAGGCCTCCAGCCCATGGTCATCACCCTTACATATCGTTCTGAAGAAAGACGGCTCCCTCCGTCTATGCGGGGATTACAGGCGCCTGAACATGTAAACAAAACCGGATCACTACCCCCTCCCAAACATTGCCGACGTGACCTCCTACCTGCACAAAGCAAAAGTTTTCTCTACGCTCGACCTCCTGAAGGGTTATTATCAGGTGCCTATGAACCCAGAAGACATCCCCAAGACCGCCATCACCACTCCGTTTGGTACATACACCTTCAATTACTCCTGTTTTGGCCTCCGTAATGCTGGAGCCACGTTTCAACGTCTCTTGGATGGCATCTTAGGGGACTTCCCTTTCTGTGTACGTTATGTGGACGACATACTTCTGTTCTCCTCCTCAAAAGAGGAACACCTCCGTCACCTGCGCATCGTGCTCGACCGCCTGCAACCATACGGCCTTGTAGTCCGGTACGACAAGTGTACCTTTGGCGCCAACGAAGTGTCGTTCTTAGGGCACCGCATCACTCCTGAAGGAATCCATCCCCTCCTTGAGAAGGTAGCAGCCGTTCAGAACTTCCCCGCACCCTCGACCGTCAAAGCTCTGCAGGAATTCTTGGGCATGATCAACTATTATCACCATTTTCTGCCAGCCATTGCCACCACTCTTGCTCCCCTCGACGCCTCCCTCAAGGGCATGACTAAGGACCTGAAGTGGGGTCCCCTTCAAGAAGCCGCCTTCTGCAATGCAAAGAAGGCCCTATCAACTGCTGCAGCTCTCACTTTCCCTATCCCACATGCCCCTCTCCTTCTCTCCACCGATGCCAGCGACATCGCTATTGGTGCAGTACTCGAGCAGTTGGTCAACGGCTCGCCCCGCCCATTGGCCTTCTTCAGCAGAAAACTGACCAAGGGAGAATCGGGTTATTCTACCTTCGATCGAGAATTGCTGGCGGTGCACTTGGCTGTCCGTCACTTTTGCCATTTCTTAGAAGGTATGCCCTTCATCATTCGCACAGACCACATGCCTCTGGTGCACGCCTTTACTCGACAGTCGGATACCTGGTCAGCCCTGTAACGCCGACATCTCTCCGCCGTGGCTGAAAACAATTGCACCCTTCAATACGTCCCTGGGAAAACGAATCCCGTTGCCGATGCCCTGTCAAGAAACACGTTGGCTGCCGTTCAACTGGGATTGGATTAGAACGCCCTGACTGAAGCCCAAGGACAGGATCCGGAGTATCAAGCACGTAGGACATCCTGCACGTCCCTCCATTGGGAAGACATCCCCCTCGAAGACTCCAACACCACCCTCCTCTGTGACGTTAGTACTGGCAGACCGCGACCTTGGATTCCTGCCCCCAAGCGCCGACAGGTGTTTGAATTCATTCACGGCCTTTCACATCCCTTGTGCCGTTCTACTGCAACGCTGCTGAAGGCAAAATTCATTAGGCACGGCATTTCTAAGGATGCTAAGGATTGGGTCCGCGCCTGTATCTCTTGCCAAACTTCCAAAGAACATCGACACACGGATTCAGGAGTGGGCACCTTTCCTAAATCTCAGCGTCGTTTCGCACACATTCATGTCAACGTTGTAGGCCCCCTACCCACATCACAAGGACATCGTTACCTGTTTACCGTCATCGACCGCTCCACTCGTTGGCCTAAAGCCATTCCCATGGAAACTGCAACGTCCGCCTCATGTACATCTGCCTTACTCTCTGGATGGATTGCAAGATTTGGTATCCCGAAGCATATTACTTCTGACAGGGGAACCACTTTCACCTCTCAATTGTGGACATCTCTAGCGAATTTCCTGGGCATCACCCTACATCACACAACGGCCTACAACCCCGCTGCCAATAGAATGGTTGAACATTTTTATCGCACCCTCAAAGTAGCTTTGATGTCCCGCTGCAAGGATTTCTACTGATTTACTCAGCTTCCCTGGGTCCTCCTGGGACTAAGGACCACTCCTAATGACGCCCTCGACGTCTCTGCAGCTGAAATGGTGTATGATGACCCGTTGGTCGTCCCTGCCGAATTTTTTCCTTCTACAACCTCCTACGACGATCTCCAGCGCATACATCATGTCGTGGGAAAATTTACTCATTGCCGCCAGACTTACAAGCCCCCAGAGAAGCATCACATACCAACAGACTTGCACTCTGCGACGCACATCTTCCTGCGCAACAACGCTAGCAAGACACCGCTAACAGCCCCTTACACGGGCCCTTTCCTTGTGATCCGACGCAATCCGAAAGCATTCCTACTAAACATTTGAGGCAAAGAAGACTGGGTCTCAATTGATCGTCTAAAACCTGCTAATTTTCTGCCAGATGACCCGCCTACAGTTCACCTGTCTAGTTCAGGGCCCCTTATCTAACATGTACAGTATGTCATTTTTAGGGGGAAGCCATGTACCAACCGTGTGTCACATGATCTTACATAAATTATTTTGTATATATTATGCTTGTATCTGCACTCTTCCCTTGCACTAAAATGAACCAGAATAAATATGTCTGCGTTTTTTCCGCTGTAACATTGTCTGTTTCTCGAACATGAAAATTCCTGTTGCCTTGAAGTTTTGTATATAAAGGAGAGTGTTCTTTAATAAAGTTCCTCAGTTGATTGCTTCCTGCCTTTGAATCACAACCTTCTCTCTGCCTGTCACAATGTAAATAATTCTACCTCATTAATCCTCCATCATTCTAATGTTTTTTAATATTCTATTGGATATTTTTTTCTCATCATCTTTCTTTTAATTAGCTTAAGCCTATGCACGTATTGCGAATCCTGTGGTGTTCTGCTAAGGATAGCATCATCAGCTAGTTTCCTATTCCTATTACCAATCCAGTCCAGCCTTTTTCCATCATCCACAACTATTGAACGTATTGCAGGATATTCATATGATAGCATTTCACTAACATTTATTCTGCATTTGCTATGCTCATGGGCAGACTTGATAAAATTTAAATTTTCAGGAGGAATTTCATAATAACGCAGGATCCTCCAGAAAATTGGATGCTCTATACTATCAAAGGCTTTCTTTCAGTCCACAAATGCCATCAGTAGTAGATTTCTATATTCTCTGCATTGTTGTATAATATGTCTCAAAATTTAAATTTAGTTGATGCCTCTATATATATATATATATATATATATATATATATATATATATATATATATATATATATATATATATATATATATACATATATATATATATATATATATATATATATATATATATATACGTACACACTTCTAATATATGTATATATATATATATATATATATATATATATATATATATATATATATATATATATATATTTATATACATACATATATATATATATATTCATATGTATATATATATATATACTGTATATGTATGTATATATGATATATATGAGTTTATATATATACATATATACTGTATATATATATATATATATATATATATATATATATATATATATATATAAATATATATATATATATATATATATATATATATATATATATATATATATATATGCGTATGTGTGTGTGTGTGTCTGAGTGTATACATATACATATCAAATTTATATATATATATATATATATATATATATATATATATATATATATGTATATATATATATATATATATATATATATATATATATATATATATATATATATATATATATATAAATATATATATATATATATATATATATATATATATATATATATATATATAAATATATATATATATATATATATATATATATTTCTCTATCTATCTATCTATATATATATATATATATATATATATATATATATATATATATATATACATATATATATATATATATATATATATATATATATATATTTATATATACATATATACATATATATATATATATATATATATATATATATATATATATATACATATATATATATATATATATATATATATATATATATATATATATATATATACATATATATATACATGAATATATATATATATATATATATATATATATATATATATATATATATATATATATATATATATATATATATATGTATATATATATATATATATATATATATATATATATATATATATATATATATATATATATACACAATCTTTGGAGCGTACTCATAATCACAGCAAATGGTCAAAGTCCAAATGTCACAAGTGACTGGCAAATACTCGACAAGCAGAGTTATTAACCTAAATTACTAGTGTTGACAAAAGAAACATCCACTCAGGATCTATTTATGTAAACTCGCTTTGGCAACATCTCCATGAAAGCCTAGAAAAGTTAATTATTTCGAGATGAAAAGGAAAATACAATTTACTTTTATTCAATGGATATTTATACTGGGGGCGAATAAGGAGAATTGTATTCCACTTCAATTGAACTGCTAACATGATTAATGCAAAACGTGATTTGTGTAGTCATATCTGGAAGAAGCTAGGTTGAAGGTGAAAGAGATTTGGTCAATAGAGCAGGAAATTGAATAATGCTTTTTTCTAAGTTTTCTCTCTTTCTCTCTCACTCTCTTCTTTTTTTTTTTGTGGAGTTTCTTCCACAAAATTATTTTTTTTAAAAACTTAAAATGCGATTATTATAACGATTGGGCTTATGAAGACTATTTACTTAGAAATACTGAATAGACATGATTTAAAGACGTAATTCCATATGAAACTTTATACTACAAAGAGATGTTTTATTTACTGAAATTCAGTCTATAACACTCATTGCATAGATCTAACTCCTCATCACATAACAATTTATCAAACTCCACCTATTCATACCTCGGCGCAGTACTGATACTTAATAACTGATGTTTGAAAATTTATAGTTCCTCCGGCGGGCGTGGAGGGACGTGCCTCTTCCCGTTCTTCTTTGTGGCTTCAGTGACCCTTTAGGCTTCATCTTGTATTGGGTAATAGACACGAGAGCAATCTGTGAAAATTTATTCAATTAACACCTTCATTGGGACATCAATCCTTTCGTCATATATACCAAAGGCTTCAACATCAAACAGGAGAGGAATTCAATTATTACAGACCATACCTCCGTACTCTATATCAGTCTGTTTGATTGGCAGTTTCTATCTCTCAGGTACAGTATACAGCAAAACTGGTGATACCTGAATTCAGTGATTTTCGTTAGAAAGTCACTAACTGGTAAAGGTCACATTCTTCACATTCCTAATGAGACTTGGTTCCCGGGACGAATTATTTTGAAACTTCGCTCAATAAAAGATACAGTTCATTAAACATGATTTTAGAGACTTTGTGATATTTTTTTTTTTATCAAAATGTCAGCTAGATCATTATGGAAAAATTAACCCAGTAATCTTTAATTATGATGAAATTGGAAAAAATTAATTCTTGAAGAATCTGACTTTTAGCCACCATGGTTATGTATTTAATGTAAAAAACCTATTGGAGATGTAGTTTTGGGCGGGGTCTAACCGGATATCAACTGGCAGTCTCACGGTGGCACTCTCTCAAGCAAGTCATCTGTCAAATATGGCTAGAGCTACCTAACAGTTACCGGATAACTGTAACTCTAGTTAAGCTTATTTTACCAGAATCACTATAAAAAAATAGTTGCAACCAATCGTCTTAACATCAATGAGACAACAGTTTATAGATGGCTAAACGATTCAATGATGGAGAAAAGTTGAAAAGCCATCCTAGGCAGAAGTCGAATAGTTATAAAAGCCAATAGCTAAAGTGTAGACTCCAGAGCCATCCTATCATCATCCTCACTATTATTATTATTATTATTATTATCATCATTATTATTATTATTATTATTATTATTATTATTATTATTATTATTATTATTATTATTAATTGCACTTACTGTGCTCATGAACCGACTTAATCAAATTCACATATTTAAGAGGAACTCTATAATATCGTAGGGCTCTTCACAAAATGGCCGATGCACACTATCAAAGGCTTTTTCATAGTCCACAAATGGTATCAAAAGTGGAATTCTATATTCTACACATTACTGCACAACAGGTCTTAATATAAAAATTTAGTTAGTACATCTGCTACCTTATCTAAATCCATAATCATCTCTCAGCTTTTAATAAATCTTTCCCACTACTGTCTTTAAAATAAACGTACTATATATTTTCCTGACAACTGATCTAAGTGTGATGTCTCTGTAATTATTTCAGTCAGTCAAATCTCTCTCTCTAGCAGTTTTCACCAACACTCCTAGCTCACATTCATCAGGATTTGCCTAATCACGTTACATTCTACACAATAATCTTTCATTCTTGTGGTTTCTTCATTTTCAGCCAGTAACATCTCGGCAGTTATTCCATCGCATCGAAGGTCTTTCCATCTCCTGAGTTTGTTAAAGATAGATTCCACCTCAAACACTTTGAAATCCTTCATGGGCACAGCAATGTCTTCCTCAGCTTCAGGTATCATTAGAGAGATATATAAATTATAATATTTGCAAAACTATATGAAAGAATGGGGGAAAATGCAAAGATAAAGTCTAAGATATGCGGACTTTTCCCTCGTCATTTAAAGAAAATTTGTTGTTTTTCGCCTCTTATCAATAAAATAGCTAAGAATTATTGACGTTTGTCTTTTTCACATTAATGAAATATCTAAATAATGCAAACGTTTCTCTTGTGTTGTCAGGAATATATTTGAGAGTTGGCAACTTTTTTCATTGGCTGCTAAGATATAATCTAAAAGTGTCTACTGAATTATCCTTATCAGTTAATTGATTTATTTTTCTTCCCTAGTTTCTTTCTTATGGTTCGATAAGAAAGTTTCTCCGATCTTCTGAACTTTATTTTCTTTACCTTTATGTTACCATATCTTTTTGATAGTTAATTTTCTTTGGAATTTAAGAAGATTTTACAATAAATACAACCAACAAGGGAAATTAAGAGCGAATAAGAGATTAAAGGAGCAACTGGGAAATATGGAACCAACTTAGAACTTGCCAAACAAAATACAAAAATTTATGCGTTTTCTACATATTTCCTGTAAGAAAGTGGTTCGTCCAAAAATAAGAGCTTCGTTAAAAAATAAGTGATTGAACAAAAACCTAAGGGATAAAATAAACGAGATCTTTGTCAAAATATGAGTGACTCGCCAAAATATAAGAGCTTTATCAAAAAACAAGTTTCACAGAAAATAAGAGCTTCGTTGGAAAGTGATAAATAGAAATATGTACTTTTTTTCAACACATAAATAGCATTTTGTTCAAGAAGGGCTCATAGACACCGCGTTTCTTAAAGCAACAGACGATTTGAGGATGAAGAGATAATTATGTTCATGATTTCTTCATTATTGGATTTCGTTTTATTTACAAGACAGATGCGATGGAATGATGCTTCAACCTTTCCTTTATATAAGTATCAAATGATAATGCAGATCTTAAGAGAGAGAGAGAGAGAGAGAGAGAGAGAGAGAGAGAGAGAGAGAGAGAGAGAGAGAGAGAGAGAGAGAGAGAGAGAGAGAGAGTTGTGGTAGGTGGTTCCGAAGGAGATACTATAATTCAGCTACAAATTACCAAGTAA
This sequence comes from Palaemon carinicauda, assembly GCF_036898095.1. Taxonomy (NCBI): domain Eukaryota; kingdom Metazoa; phylum Arthropoda; class Malacostraca; order Decapoda; family Palaemonidae; genus Palaemon; species Palaemon carinicauda. Next base: position 16,094,471 of record NC_090738.1, on the reverse strand, counting down.
AGGAAAATAAATAGTTCAGTTTAAGCCAAGTCCTAAAGAGCATATTAAGAAGGTCATGCCTAATTGACAGCATCCCCTTTTAAAAATTTCCTTTTCATCTAATTGTGGCTTATGGAGGGAGAGGACAGAGGGAAGATAGATAGGATAGAGGGAAGTAGAGTGGTTTGCCATAGACGGAGGGGAATAATGTAAATGTATGGAGTTGATTGAAAAATGGGAAAACAAAAAAGAGTAATGCGTTATACTTTAGTGCACATATCTATCTATATATGTATATATCTATCTATCAGTCTATCTATCTATCTTTAAAGATTCTCTTACGTATAAGCTGCTCAAACATACATTGGGGAGGATGGTGGGGCTACCAGTCTCACTCTATAAGATACTTGTTGATAAGTTAAAGGGACTAATGTTGTTTGTTTTAATTCTCTTTAATTTGATTATGCATTTGCCTGTTGTCCACAATTCTCTTTTTCTTTTTTCAGGAGGAACAGCTGATCCAATGTTGTGGGTGACTCCCCTTCCATTCACCTGTTTTAGTGACTAAAGTGCTGGCTGGTTTGTCCTTGAGGGTGTGTGCTAAACACAACAGGAAGTTTCATACGTTTATGTCTATTAGTTATAATACAACGGTAGTGCAATATGTATAGACCTTTAATGGCCCTTCTTAGACTCTAATCCCAGTGATAGTGAGAGTTATGAGCCTTTGGTGTTTACTAAAAATAAAGCCGAGAGTAGGAATAGAAAGGTGAAAGAAAATGAAATTGACAAGAAAAATTTGATTGAGTAGGGTCCTGCATTTGCACATATGTTACTCGATGCTTTAGTATTGTAAAGTTTTATTAAAAAACAATATTGTGAAGTATTCTGTTCATGGAGATTTATATAATTCTATTTGCCAGTGGAATAAGACTTTCTCAGGGAGGGAAAACCATCCCGTGGTACTATGGGAAAAAGATAGTATCTTATTATGATACATGATATGGTTATGTTTAATTAGTTCGTGTTGTTGTGATTAATGAAGAATTTTAGTTTATTTTTATTTTATTCAGTTAGATAAATAGTTTGTTGCATTATATTATCATTTTGACTGTGTAAAATATGATGTTTTTATTACAATATAAGTAAGTATTTGATAGCAGAATTATTGCTAAAATAGATAAGTAATTGACAATCTAAGGTAGAACTGAGAAGGTATGTGATTGTATGTATGAATAAATAGTGAACAAAGCTAAGTATAAGTAGAATGTTGTTTGATCATGGTCTACACCAAAGAATCAGGATTTAAGGGTAATCCGCCAATTTTGTTCCTGTATTGTACCATAAAGGGATCCTTATATGGTTTATTGTATTGCTTTTCAGTTGTAGCATAAACTCCCTGAATAACTGTTCTTAGCTGAGTAGAGTTCTCCCAAGTAAAATTTAATATGTTATCCTTCTAACAAATGTGTGTGACGTTCTACAAAATTTGTATCTTATGTGAAAATATGGCAAAGTAGAGGAGGAAAAACCGCAAGACTAGTAAAATAGAAAAAAAGGACTGATGCAGTTTACAATTATACTGTAGCGGTAAGTTTTGGTGCAATGTTTGTTTTTCTTTTCAATATTCATCTTACATCATTATTCGGGTGAGATAGAGGTTAACGGCAAATGAGAAAATTAGGGAGACGATGATCTCGCCCTGTATTTTTATGATGTGGCTGATTTTCTGTAAGAGAGAGAGAGAGAGAGAGAGAGAGAGAGAGAGAGAGAGAGAGAGAGAGAGAGAGAGAGAGAGAGAGAGAGAGAGAGATGATGCGCACGTAAAACAGCACTTGAAGGAATATGCTCCCAATCAAATTGCTAGTAACTTAGTCTTAAAAGTGTACCTAGGCTAAATTTCAAATGGCAGTATTCATTGTTTGATGCCTTCTAACATCTCAGCACATGACAACCAATAATATTTGTGAATACTGTATATGTATATTTATATTTTTCCTACTTAGGTATAGTTACCTATTTTTAAATAAATATTTCAACTCTCTCTGATGTGTCAAAAACATACAAAACATAAAAAGGAATAAAAGTAATACAGTTAGAACTCCCTAAAACTCTTAAAAAGAACTGATATAGATAATTCATATAAAAAAATAAAAGGGAAGTCCGTTAAAATTTACCAGCTTGTACAAGGTATATGGTAAAAAGGAAATATCTATCTGGAATATTTCCGATTGACAATAATATTTCGAGACTTTTATTCATGTCACAAAGATATCAACATTTACATCAAACTGTTAAGAACCTTCATATTTTTACTAAAAAAGGTTACTGGCAATGTTGTGTTTCTAATTTTCATTCCCACATCGTTCTCAAAGACCATCGAACCGAAAGCAGTTATGTGGTGCATGGTTTACGTGTCTGTATTCTTCAACGCAGTTTTTAGTTAAATGGTATTTTTGTTTTCTTATCCTAAAGTGTTTTTGGTACGTTAACGTCAGTGTTTCAATGCTCCATTGCTCTATTTGGTAATTATAATTCAGTGTTGACATCGCTAAGGTTGTTTTCCTTTTTTCATATCTGCAGGATTTTTTTTTCTTTTTTTTTAACAAATAATTCTAAGATTAAGTTGTGTGAGTCCCTTTAATAGCAAGTATGTAAGTCATTTTTTCCGTTGCATAATATGGATAACCCTATCCTGTAACAATTTATGGCCAGTGAGTTGGGTAAACTTAGGATCTAATTGCACTGGATTGGAGAAGTGAATTTTTAAATAGCCTGTCTTCTGGAAAACAGCTTTTTTCCTTGGCCTCAGGAGTAATACCCAATAATTCTTGACATGGTTATATCTCAGTCTCAGAGACTCAGATTATCTGAATCAATTTCCTAGTTAAGGTTTTGAGCATTTACGGCAGGAGTCGTAACAAGGTTTGGAAGTGCTCTTGATTAAGAAGATTTTCTGTTAAAAGACAAGTCTTAGGTGGTAGTCTTGTACCAATTTACAAATTTTGGTTCGATGATAACTTATTCAATCATGTCTTATTATCCCTTTGCCTCAACAGCGAAGTTAATTCATTTCTACCTACATGAATGTGTAGGTTGAATATATATAGTTACAGTCTATTTACAAAAACATGATTTCTCAAAGGTAATGTTTGATATCTCCTAAATTGCAATTTACTGCAGGAGGTTTGACCACCCCACCATGGGATTGGGAAACATGACAAAATCTTTTTGAAACCATAAGGTTAATTTGATCAAATTGTTAAAATTCCTAAGTTATGAAATGAAGTAGAATTTTAAAAATATTTTAATCCTTTCAACCTCAGACTGACCCCTGAAATGCGATTATTCAAATCTATTTTTAGGTAACACATGATTCTGAAGCATAAACCTCTTCAAAAAAAAAAAAAGATTTACTTTAATTTCTGGTATCGATCAGATAAAATTCAGTTCTGGTACATGGATTATGTGAGGAGTTAAGGGAAGGGTTACTCTCCCAGAGGCAACGTTATGGCAGGAGATGTGAAGAAGATGGCAACAGAAGATTTCTCCTCCTAAGGCTTGTTCTCAGGTTCAGGGTATCCTTCTAGTTCCGGTACTCTGCCCTCCGGCCCTTCCATGCTTGCCTCTTTGGAAATCAAGTCTTATTAGGGTGGTGCCCAATTAACTACTATTGTTGACTGTCATAGTCGAACTTCCAGAGAGATGAATTCTACTCTATCGCAAACTAACCTTCATATACCTAAGCTTGGGTAGGCTTTAACTAAATTGTCACGTAGTAAGTCACCAAAACTCGGTCCCAGAATGCTCTCGTAAGGACCTTTATAATTAAAGACCTATATATCGCTATAATTTCTCAGGATATTACTAAAATTATTCCACTTCATTTGATAGGAACACCTTCAGAAAGAAATCCATTATTACTCAATATAATTTAATTTATGAATTGAGTTTTTTTTAGATGAGATGACTTCCACTTTGACTTCTACGTATATCCACATGTGCTTGATGCTATGCATTTAGGACTCTTAGATTTTCTAAACTGCTCTAGATATTTCCTGGACCCCGGTAAATACATCGCATTACATTTTTATGAGTCATACTAGGTTCATTAAAAATCACCCTTCATTTACGTACAGGATATATATGTATGACTCTGAACAATTGCTTAACAATAACTTATAATGATAGTAATACTTAATATAAATACTATTACCAATCATATCAGTGTAATTATTTCCAGCTCTTATGATATGTACTTATTAATCCTCATTTCAAGAGACTATTTCGAACAGTGATTACATACAAGACTTATTTAACTGTGGCCTTGTTTTCAGGTGTTCCAGTCTAGAGTAGTCTGATCACACGCCATAGTTAGAACCAAGATAATAATGAAAATAAAGAGAGAGGCATCGGAACATTATCATTCATACACTTTGGATGAACTGCAAAACATATAACAATTTCTGCATGATAGTTACGAATCAAACTTTATAATACCAAAGTATTCCATTTCTTGAGGTGGTGTAGCTAACATTTTATGTGTGATGTCTCCAAATAATTAACTGTCCAACTCATGGAGAAACGTGTTAGTTTTGGTATCATGTACCTGCTAGTGTCATCACCCTGTTTCCAAAGTACGTAAGGTCAAACATGTCAGGGAGATTGATTGTCTTTTATGGTCTCGCTTATAACACCTAAAGTCACACCATCTGTGGGCTTGCCCATTCCTAATTGCGTTCTGGTAATAATATTTGGCTGAGTGACCTCCAACCAGCCACATAGAGGTTTCTACTTTCTTCACCCATTGATCCAACCCACTTCTATGCCTCTCTCTCAGTCTTATTTCCTTCTTAAGCTGATAAATCTTACATCACTATATACTTGGACATATCTGTTAAGCAGGTCATACATGCACAGGGCTGTTGGGCTGATTTGACTGTGATTGGCGCAAACCCGCCAATCCTTAATTTTCCTTTAATGGTGGAATCACACTAATCATTTCTCTCTGAGGTTTTTGCCAGCCTTCTGCCGATGATAGGGAGCGAAAGTGTTATAGCTTCACACAACAATATCATAATTCGAGGAGCAAATTGGACAAAGGTAAACAGAACCGATCACCTGATGTCATCTTGGCACAATGAAATCTTCTAACTGTTGCATCAATATTTATTATCCGTATGTTACCTGAATTGATGAAATCTACAACTACCACAACATGAATAAAGTAGATTTTTATTATCTCTTGAGGCTTGTTGAGCCCAAGATTGCCAAGCCAGAGCAGGTTCAATTTACTGCCAAAAAATTGTATGTTTACATCCAACGTCATGCTCGTGGTTCATACGTTCTGCTTCCCATCCAGTTGGGAATCCAATATCTCTAGCAACAACTTTTCGTGCTTAAAAAAAAAAAAAAAAAAAAAAAAAAAAAAAACCTAGTAAGATTTATTTCTGTGATTCCAGCTTAATATATATGGGGTGTAAACAGAACAAACCCAGCACGAATAGGCTATCCTCTAATCTTCTCAGCATGTTTGACCGGACAGGCAAGTCCAGCTGTGATTGACAGTATCCCCCGCCAAGGAGGTATTAAGCCTCCTTGTTCCCCCGCCAGTCTCTTGTGTGTTTGGGGACGGATTAGCATGGCGGCTGGGTTGACTTACCTGTTTTGACACGTTCAGTATCATTATACGACCATATTTGCCCCTTGATCAAAGAGCTTTCTATAATATGATAGAAAATTATTGCAATTTACAATTTCTTGGTTTATCACTGCATTGTGAAAAAATTTTGCTTTATCATATATCTTAGGAGACTCTTATTTTTCTTTTTCCAAAGTCAAAAGATTGATGAGGGTACTATTCCTGTACGAGCCATAGTAAAATATATTTTTGGTGCCTAGACCTGGGAGCCATCATCATTTAATATATTTTTGGTGCCCAGACCCGGGATCGAGTGAGGCTGTTTAAAATATATGTGATAACCAGGCAGTGTTTGATTACAGATTTGAATAATTTGTGTATTGTTTGGATATATTTTGGAAAATATTTAATATTGTAAAATTACAAGATATCGTAGGTTAATATCCAAGAGTTTTCAAATAACCGAAGTGTTAACAAATCGTCAGAAGCTAATGTAACTACTGCTCAGTTGCTCTATATCTTAATGGCATGTTGCGGCCATGTAACGAGTGGGATGATTAAAGACCAAATCAAGTGTCTAGCGTTAGAAGTGTTGATAAACTTGGGAAAGTTGTCGGAAAAAAATATTGTAGCAGGTCGTGAGCTGTTGGAGGAAACTGAGGGCATGAAATCAGATAGGGATGTTTAGGGTGAGATTAGACAAATTGCGGTGGAGGAGAATATCCTCAAGTTAAAGATGATGGAAGAACGAGAAGAAAGAGAGAAAAGCCGGAAAGAAATGAAAGACAGACGAGATGAAGAAGAGAGGCAAGAAATACGACATGCAAAAGAAATGGAAGGAAGACAAGAAGAAGAAGAGAGAGTAGAAGCCAGAGAGATCACAAGACACGCAAGGTTATGGGAAGCAAGGCAAGAAGAAGAAAAGAGAGAAGAAAGAGGATGTGCGAAAGAATTGGAAGAAGCCAATAAGAAGAAGAGAGAGAAGAAAGACAAAGTGTGGAAGAAATGGATGCAACGAGAGAAGAAGAAAAAGAGAGAAGACGGTAAAGAAAAGGAGATGGAATAAGCAAGGCCTGCACGGGAGTTGGAGATTTTGAACGCCCTTGCACAGTTGACAAGATATATAGAGACGGCTCTGGATGAGCACGAACCTGTGTTTAATGTGTCAGAAATCCAGAGTTTGATTCAAAGGTTCACAGAAGAGGCTCCAGATGCGTTTTTCGATCATCTAGAAAAGGTCACAGCAACGATGAAATGCCCAGAAGATGAGTGGTCTGTGTTATTGCGGTTTGCTCTTTGGGAAGGGCTACAGTGCTTAATTAACCTTATCTCAGGACTAGAGGCTAGAGTATCAAGAAGTGAAGAGGAACGTGCTGCAAATGTATCAGATGACCCCTGAATATTGTGATGAAAGGTTTCGAAGTTTGAGAAAGGACATGAAAATCACTTTCCTGGATTACGCCTATAAGGTAAGACAATGTTTTAAAAGACGGACAAAGCTGCTAACATAAAGGAAATGGCTGATTTAAAAGAATTGATAATACTAAAGCAGTATCTCTGAGGAATTCCTGAACACTTTCCAACGTACTTGAGAGAGATAGAGGTGAAGTAACCCAATAAAGCCACTTCACTGAGTGAAGATTATAATATCATCAGTCGTAAACCCTCTTCGGGCATAAAGTTTCAATAGTTGTTCCGACCAGATGTAAAGTATTAGCCGAACCACGAAAACCCGTTCAATAATAACTATGTGAACACTTTCAACAGTTACAGCGGAATTAGCACGGGTACTGAACCTGAGCAGAATGCAATAGTACCATAGAAACGATCATCGAACCTCCCTACTACAAGTATCATAAAAGACGAGCAGAAGGTTGGTATTGTCTATTTAAGTGTAAGGAATCAGTAAGGAATGTAGGTCAAACCAACTGAAAGCAGTAACCCGAGTGATTAAGGATAATTCAATTTCACAGAATGCGAAGACGAAGAAGCAACCAGAAACGGAAGGAGATAAAAATAAACCAGCCAACAAATATATGACTAATAAGACGAACCCAAAGCTTGGATGCCTTTATACCATAGATTGATGAAGGTATGTTAGCATCAATTGATAGAAGTGAGCAAACCCCAGTCAGGATATTGCGCGACACAGTACAGCTAACAAAATGGTAACAGCTGATCTAATTCAGTGAGGTTTGTTTACAAGACCATGGTCTCCATTATACTGTCAAGTTATGCAAGCTATGATTTTCGTCTGTCACTTATTCATAATTTCAAACTACCCAGGTTTTTTCACTAAATAACCTGAATCCGACATCGTCAACATAGTCAACGAAACAGAAGTTCGTCATGCCAGCGTACACTTGATATGTTTTCAAAATATATACTGAATTAAAAATATAGTCATAACTCAAAAGTGTCCATAAAATAAGCAAATAAAATAGGGATACTTTTCAGTATTTACCTTATTTTTAATTTAGTATGTATTTTGAATACATATCAAATGTACCGTGGCATCACGAACTTCTGCTTGGTTAAATATGTTGAAGAGTTCAGTTCACGGTCATTTGGTGTTGAAATCAGGCTAGGTTTTTTTTTATAGTTTTATAGTTTTTTTCATTATTTCAGCTCTCTTCCCATGTGGAGAAATATTTCAAATAATGAAAATGTAACAGAGGAAAACAATAGCATTGCATAATTTGGTAGTATATGGATAACATGGTCTTGTAAACAAATACCTTCTTTTCCCAACAGCTAGGTACTTGAAGAACTGAATCGGACGTAGTCTCCTCCATATAAATTTAGTATTCGTAGGACTTGCATATACTTTGTGAGCCTCTCTACCTGAAGGAAGCTCATCACTTACAGAGCTTTCATATAGTAGATGATTTCGCCCTCAAGAGGACCTATAGTAGCACTTCGAAAAATTACTGGCACTAAGAAACAGGTGTGTGTGTGTGTGAGAGAGTGTGACGGTCATAGGGTTAGGAAAATTTCTGTTGCTGTGCAAGCAGGCAGGGAAGTAATAATCAATTAAAATATAAATACAGCTTACCCGGACCGCATGCTCCCATAAGGTAAAAGTTTGAGTGATAGTTTTTTGAGAAAAAAAAAACACATTTCTAAGAAACTTTTAATATTTTAGCAGAAACCATATTAGCTATAGTTATTGACTATTCCAGCTTTTTCCAGAAAAAAAAAATTATCGTGTCATTATTAAACAGGAAAATATTAAAAACCGTTTTGAATGTCTTACAACACAGGACCCAGAGAAGTCTCTCAAATGAAGTGTGAACCTCCATATATAATCCGAATGACTTCAACACGAAATGTCTCTAAATACGCCCTTATCTGATGTTAACAGACATGTCTAGCCTCGACAGCCGTATCCAGTCCCCATGACCGTCCTCGTCATCACGTTTTGTCATAAAAGAATAATTCCGGGATATTCCTTTACTGCATGGAAAGCAAGAGGGCTTCATTGCCTGCCTTTAATTCCCCGTTTATTGCTAATAATCTCTTCATGAATATTTATAAGAGTCTTTGGATCAATCTTGGGGAAATAAAACGTAGATGGCTCATTAGAGAGGAAATTATTTTACTTTTACTTACATTGATGGCTGCTTTTCCGGTTTCATACAGCAGGGGAACCCCACTCTCTACAGGACCTCCACTGTCGTTTTACCTTGTTCACTCAGAGTATTTAACATTACATATTACATATTGTTCATTTACTGTTAAATCCTCGCTATCAAAAGACTCATTGAATAAGAAAGTCTTCAGTTGCCTCTTGAAAGCTTTAATGTCTTCAATCATTCAAATGTTTTGTGGGAGCTTATTATATAGTGTTGGGGTCGCACATTTAAAGACTCTGGAGCCTAAAGTAGACATATATCTAGGTTCCAACAGTTTGAAGCAATCTGTAACTATTCTCTTGCCAACACGATTTGTTGGCTGCGCAATGTGTATCAATTCTCTGAAGTATTTCGGACGCCCGGTTCTGATAACTTGGTGGGTTATTGTACATATTCTAAATTGAATTCTCGCTTTAATCGGCAGCCAGTGTAAATCAATTAGTATAGGGGTGATCCTTTCTCTAGGTGGGACACCTTTTATCAGTCTTGCTCCTCCGTTATTATGTTTTGTTACTTCGTAAGTAGCAATTTTGGTAAATTGTTGTAGATAGAGCCGCAGTAGTCAATCCTAGTAATGACACAGTTTATCACAAGTTTTTTTTACAGAATTTTCGTCCAGGTACTTTTTCATAAATGTAATATTTCTTAGATGATAACCAGCAGTTATTATTACATTATTTATTTGGGCATTTAGAGACAGGTTACAGTCAACAAATACGCTTAGATCTTGAACTTTACTAGATATCGTCACTGAGTCATTATTCATGTTCATTTGAATATCACCTAAGTTTTTCACGCGGTTTCTCTTGTCCACCACCATGAATTCGGTTTTGTTCTCATTTAATTTTAGTTGTTAAAATGTCATCCATTCTCTAACACTATCAAGGAGTCGGTTTAGAGTTTCAGTAGTGTCATGTATATCATTTATGGAGAAATAAAATTGTGTGTCATCTGCAAATAGTTCAAACTTCACGCCATGTCTTTGTAACATTTTCGAGAGACCAATAGTAGAGATGCAGAATAAGATTAAGCCACGTACACTCCCCTGGGGTACCCCTCTGTTTAAGGGTTCATATGACGAATAAGAGTTTCCAATTTGTACACAGTAATTTCTACCAACCAAGTAGTCTTTTAGGTATTGGAAGTCTTGATCTTCAACGCCGATGGACCGTAGATCTTTTGGTAGCAGTGCATGCACCAATGTATCAAAAGCAGCACTGAGACCGAGCAGTAGTTTTAAGATACCACATTTATTTTCATCCGTCATTTCTAGCATATCATTTACAGCAGAGCAGATGGCTGTCTCCGTAGAATATAATTTTCTGTAAGCAGATTGGTTGTCAGGAAAAGCTTTTATTACTTCTAAGTGACTGACTAGTTGTTCAAGAATTACATATTCAAGCACTTTTGAGACAAAGAATAGATTTGAAATAGGTCTTTATGAGCTTAATTCCTGGAAGTCCAGTATGTTTTTCAGAACTGGTGTGACTATAGACATTTTCTCGGATTTAGGAAAATTACATTCATCAATGCTTGCATTTGTTATTCTCATTATTATTTTGGCTAGACTAGAAAAGTTTCTTTCTCTAATTACTTCAAATATTGTCATAGGATCGATCGCGCAGTTTGTTTTCTTTGCTCTCTTGATAATTCTGGTGATGGCATCTTGTGTAATGTTGTTAAATCGTTTTAATTTTGTCTGTGGGCCTGGTGTCTCATTAATCTGATGTTGAGTATTTACAAACGACATGGTTATGTTTTCAACGTTGTTTTTAAAGAATACAAGGAAATTGTTTGCTTGTTCCTGGTCACTGTACCCATCAGGTATCTTCTTTTCTTTTACATTTCTCATAATATCATTCAGGAGACGATATAACCTATTTATATCTGTTGCTGTTTCGAGGATCTTTCTCTTATAGTATTCAGGTTTTTTTTCCTTCTTAGTAGGAAGTTATATTGACACACAGCAGCTTTTTACTCTACCCAAGTACTTTCAGTTTCTAACCTATTACACTTTCTTTCTTTACGTCTTTTTTCCCTCTTTTTTACCAAAGTCTCTCCATCAAACCAAGGAGATTGGTCTTTTGCGTTTATAGTCTTTTTCCATCAGTGGGCATATGGTATCATATTCACTTTTACTCACTTTATTATAAGTGGCCATAAGACAGTTAGCACACTTAGCTCCTAACAGATGTTGGTCATCATGATCACAGGGAATGTTGATGGCATCATTTATTTTCTTTGTAACTTCTTCTATAAATACGGTAGGAGAAAAATTTTATTTATGTCTAAAGTTTATTTTGTTTACTAATGCATGTTTCTGTAGAGGTAGACTAAACGTAATAAGTTTGTTTACTGGGAGATAGTGTTAGATCTTAAACTAGGCAGGATCAAGAAATGACAGTCAGCGTTGTTTCGTATCTTCTTTGCAACTAATGCTGCTGCATCATGCACAGCGGAAGGAAGTACAGATAGCCCGTGACGTAGACAATGACGTCACTTATGTGGGCGGAGCTTAGGCGCTGCAAGCAGCCTCATCTTACATCTCCCTCCCAAAATATTACGAGGGTAATATTTTCGAAACTTATAAATGACAATATCAAAAGCAGATATGACAAACAAAATTCTATACTTTCTTAATGTAAAACATCAGACATATAAGGTAAATCATAATCGTAATAATTAATGGTAACGTGAAGAGAGAGAGAGAGAGAGAGAGAGAGAGAGAGAGAGAGAGAGAGAGAGAGAGAGAGAGAGAGAGAGAGAGAGAGAACAACATCGACAGCATTAACGTAACCTCAAATGAAACAATAATTACATCAGCATTGTAAGATGTGCACTAAAATTGAGTCGTGAATACAACACCAACTTAACTTAAAATTTCCTACAAAATATAATTTTGTAAATATGAAATCAATGCACGTCTAAGTGCAGTAAAATAAAATAGAATTTTTCATTTTATAAATGCAAGATCAAAGCAGATATAATTAAACATAATCAATCATCCAGGCAGGGGCCTCTCTCTTCCTTGGAGGCCGTACCTCTGGCGCTGATGGGGGAAACTTAGGCTCATGACTCACTTCGTCGTCGGTGGGAGTGGCTCCTCTTGTCTCATTGACGGGCAGTTCAGTGACTTTGAGGTGTCTTCTGTTCCTTATGGACGGACGCCCACTACCATCTAGTCTCACGATGTACTGTCTATGAGGTCGTTGCTCGACTATGATTCTCAGCCTGTCCCAGGCCTTGGTCATCTGGTTCTGAATCCTAATGTGAGTGCCTGGCTGTAAGGGCGTTAACCTCCTGTCGCTGCCGCTTTCAATTATCTTCTAATTTTTCTCTGCTACTTGAAGTTCTCTTTTTCTAATGGATTTTCTCCAGTGTTGGTCTATCATATAGTTGAGTTTCGCCATCGGTACACCACCCCGTAACTGTCTCCCAGTTGCCAGTTGCGCCGGAGATTTATTTATACCTCTTAAAGGCATGTTCAGGTTTTGTAGCATGGCCAATGATACCTTGTCGTTATCGAGGCTTCCAGTCCCACTGATACTTGTTCTAATTATCCTTTTCGCGGACTTAACCGCGGCCTCGGCTCTCCCATTTGACTGCGGATAGTGGGCCGATGATAGGCGTATGTCAACTCTCCATCTCCTGTAGAAGGTCATCATCTCTTCACTCACCAGGTTGGTGCCGCCGTCGGTAGACAATTGTTCGGGTGCTCCCAAGCGAGTGAAGTAATGCCTAAGTTTTGTCATGACCTTTGCAGACGAGGTGCCATTGGGAAAGTGGGCTATTTCTAGCCAGCCTGTAAGCCTGTCACAATATGCCATATACATGCGTCCTTCAAGCTGAAACAGGTCCATGATAGTTTGTTGGAACGGATACTCTGGGGCAGGGGTCATTTTCATGACCTCAGCAGGAAGTGAGCAGGAAGTGATGGTGCGTGGGCGTCGCACAATGTACATCGTGAACAATGATGCTGGAGGTCACCCTCAATGCCTGGCCAATAGAATGAATGTCTCGCTCTCCACAACATTGTATCTAGGCCTTGATGTCCAGCATGGAGGTTGGCGGTTATCTGGTGACGGAGCCCTTCGGGAATGACAAGGCGGATGCAGTTGTCGTTGAAACAGTATGTGACTAGGTTGCCAGATATAGAGAGACGTTCTCTGATGCTGTAGAAGGGCCTCAAACATACAATTTCTTGAGATTTCTTCGGGTTCCTTCCCCTGCATTATCTCGAGCGACTAGCAGCTGATATTCTGGGTCATCCAGGGCTGCCTCTTCAACAGTTTTCTCGTCTATAGTGCACTGCTCCTGTAGGTTTTCTGCGATTGCTGACACCATAGCAATCGTTAATTCTTCTTTGAAGCTCGCATCCTGTCTATCTGGCATCGTCCTCAGGGTAGGAAAACGAGAGAGAAAGTCAGCAGCATGATTTCTCTTGCCTGGTAGATATTTAACGTTGAAATTATACAATAATGTTTTCTCCTTTAATCTAAACAGTCTGGGGTTGGTAATGTCGCCGAGACTCCTATTGCCTAGGAACTTGACTAAGGGGCGGTGGTCCGTGACAATGGTTAAGTTCGGGCAGCCCAATAAGAACAACCTTGCCTTTTTTAAGCACCAAGCCACTGCAAGGGCTTCTCCCTTCACAGCTGCATACCCAGACTCGGCGGGTTGAGGAACCGACTGCCATAAAGTGCTATTCTCCAACCATATCTACAACAGAAGGGGGTTTCGACGGAGGTACAACTGCAATATTGTTGGAGGATGACGAAACCCACCCCCTCCTTACTCCAGTCAGTGACTGCAACAGTCGGCCGCAGCTTATCGTAGTAGGTGAGGCTGTCCTTGGCCAACTTGCAGACGATGTCTTGCACTTGACGAAACTTTTCCTGAAGGTGCTCATCCCAATAAACCTGTTTGCCCGAGGGCTTCTTCAGCAGGTCTCTAAAGTGGGTCATGATGGGCGCTGTTGTCAGGAAGGGGGCCAGCTGATTGACAAAACCATACCATGACCTGATGTCGGATATTGTGGGCTTTTGGGGCATAGAAAAACTTTTTATGGCAGATAAATAATATTCTGAAGGCTTGTAGGAGTCCCAACCGGCGTCGAATCCGACAAATTCTACTTCTTTCTTGCAAAATTGAATTTTTCTGGTTTCAAAGTGATGCCCTTGTATGCACAGACAGTGAGGAAGTCGTACACATGCCAAAAGGCTCTTTCTACGCTCGAATCGTACAGAAGTGTATCGTCCACACACTTAAACTTCCTGGGTACCTCTTCAATGGCATCATCGAAACGGCGTGTATATGCGTCGAAGGCAGAACAAAGTCCCATTGGTGTCCTTCGGTATTGGTACCTACCCCAAGGTGTGAAGAACGTGGTTAGGGGTATGCTCTCCTTGTCCAGTTCTACCTGGTGAAATCCCCAATAGGCGTCGGCCACAGTCTTGTATGAGCAAAGGGGAATGCTGGATACCATATCGAAGGGTGTAAGGGTATGGTGCGTCTCCCTTCTACAACTTGCATTAAGTTTTTGGTAGTCGACCGTAAGTCTGGGTTGCCCCGTTTTCTTGGCCACGACCACCATAAGTGAACACCATTCCGTGGGCTCTCCAGGGGGAGCTCTTTATAGGACCCCTCTCTTGACATCCTCCTCCAACTGGGCTTTCACCTCCTTTTCCCAGTGCTTAGGTACTGACGCAGGTGTGTGGCAGGCATAAGGAACTGCGTCATGTAATAAGTGAATACGGTGGGGTTTCCCATCCATTACCGGGAGGGGTTCTCTCCTTCGGTGTTGAAAGTCGTACTTGAGAAATGGGCTAATAACCAGTTTTCTAATCTGGCAATATTCTCCTCACTAGGGGGAAACGGAATGGCCGACGGTCTCACGGGTTGATCAGTTGCTTCCGCCAATGTAAGGGTTGTACTAGCTGCTGCGGGGTCAGAGTCCGTGAAGGGAGCGTGGTTAGGAAACGTTTCTGGCACAAGACCAAGTTTCTTGCAAGCATCCAGGAATAAATAAAAATCAGTGGAGGACTTAACGAAGTATACTTCCTGAGTTGGATGCCTCCCCTTGTACTCTATGGTGCAAGAGATTGAACCTAAACACTTCAGATGCAGGTTGGCGAAGTCTCGCAATCCTCCCTTTAACCTCAGCTTAGCTGGTTTTATGTTCAACGTCGCAAGAATAGCAGGTCCTGTAACACAAACCTGGGCACCAGTGTCCGGCACCGCTCGGACACAGGACCACTCTCCCAAGTTGGCCAAGCATACATCAACACGAATAGTGGGTTGTGGGGAGGGCCCATTCCGCAACCTTGCCTCTGCCGCCACGACTACTGCAATCACTGCACCCGCTATGTCCGACTCCTCGGCCAGACCACTAACGTTATTCCTGGCACTCCGCCCTCTGCAACACTTCTCCAGGTGACCGGTTTTACCGCACCCGTAACATGTTGTTCTTCTTGTGGGACATGAAGAATACCCAGGGCTATGACGAGTACCACAATTACCACAAAGACGCGATTGTACTTTTACAGAGGTACTTCTGTCACACTTAGCAAGGGCGGCTGCCATCTCCACCTCGTGTTCCTCCTTGAACCCACCAAGAGCAGCCGCTCTAGGGGAGCTGCTAAGCCATGCCCTATTACGAAGGGCGTCGTCACGGGCGCCCTCGAATGCACTGCACATGACTCTAAGGGAATCGATATCACGGATATTATTGCATGATTGAAATACTTGCCTTTTGAGCACTTTATCACTTAGGCCTACCATGAGCTTGCGCAAAAGAATATATTCGGATAAATCATGATTGCAATTAGGGAATGTGAATGCACAATCAGTAGCCTTTTGCATACACTTGATGAAATAATCATTAAAGAACTCACTAGGCTCTTGGGACAAATAAAAAAACTCGAGCCACTGCACCGCTTGGTTAGAAGCTTTCACTACCATTTGCTTAACCGCATTGAATGCCCCTTCAGTAGACAGGGCACTCCACTGCGCGTCAGTATACCTAGAATCGAGGGCACGTTGCAATATCGGAACACAATGCAGCCTTATATGGTGAACTGCCTCGATAGGCTTCAACTTACAAAGTTGCAACCAACACTCCATTGATCGTTTCCAAGACCTGAAGGCTGCAGGGGACACCTCAGCCTCGCACTTTTCCGGAGCTGCAGACGAAGGGATCCTTGGTTGGGGGACGTTGGTACCCCGGAGTGACAACGCTGTTATCTCGGCCTGAAGATTCTGGATGGCTTGTTGCTGGGTTTGCAACACTTGGTGAGCCTGCAGCACGGAAGCCGACGACATCCTGACGCCGGTTCCTGTCCTTGCAATCCTGCCCCTAGGGGATGGAAATGAGGGTCATCTCGATGGTGGTGCCATGCTGTGCCACGGTTATTACAGTAGGTCCTCTTAATATCCTACTCACTGCGCCATGTTAGATCTTAAACTAGGCAGGTTCAAGAAATGACAGTCAGCGTTGTTTCGTATCTTCATTGCAACTAATGCTGCTGCATCATGCACAGCGGAAGGAAGTACAGATAGCCCGTGACGTAGACAATGACGTCACTTATGTGGGCGGAGCTTAGGCGCTGCAAGCAGCCTCATCTTACAGATAGTACATTTCTCTTTGACTTTTATGTCAGATACAATATTATTCATGTCATCACCTATAATTAAGTCTAACGTATGCCCAGTCAAAGTAGTTGTGCAGTCGATATTATTCAATTGTCAATATGATTCTAGTAACTCACTATATGCCAATCCCAAAATTGAAGTCTCCACAGATAAATAATTCCTTTTTCTCTAAGATAATCATCTCAATGAGAGAACAAAATTCTTCAAAAAAGATACTAGAGTTTGTTCTATGAGGTTTGAGATTGTTATAAAGGATATTCTCCTATTTTTTGGAGTAAATTTTATTTTTTATATATTCCCAGTTTGATACACTATTTTTTTTCAATGTTTGAAGATTTGAGTAACTTTTATGAATAAAGAGTCCGACACCCCCACCAGACCTACCTTCTCTCGGTATGTGAAAGAAGGCATGTCTGAGAGATGTCATTTGAGCAATCTTTGCCTTGTCCAAGTTATTTAGCCATGTTTCAGATAATGCTAGTATATCTGAATATTTCTCGTTTATCAATTCTCAAATTTGACTAGTCTTATTACATACAGATTGTATATTTACATAGCCACAATTTATGACATCCCTAGTAACCATGATCAGTATTTTCCGCTAGTCTTTTCAATTCCAAGTAAAAAGCATTTAGTCTCTAGAATTTACTGCAGGGTCACTTGATCTGTTTTACTTTGTGCGGTTTATACACTTTGACACTTCCGAATTACACTCCGTGGTGGAGTGTCTCCCTGAACATTTCCCAGAGACTTTATGTTCGTTCTTAGACTTGCAATCTTTCTCAAAATGTCCATACCTCTGACAGTGGTAGCAGGTGATCACGTGGTACCTATCACGTATGTTATAGATACCCCATCGTAACGAAACTTTGTCCCCATTATCATGAATAGCCCTCCGAACTTCAGGATCATATTTCATTACATGTTGGGTCCCCCCCCACCCCCCACCCACCCCACTCCCCGAGGCATTTTTCTTCAGGACTACAATTGTCTTATCTTCTATATTTTGGATATGGTCCAGACAGCTATTTCTTTGAATCAAAGCATTTACTACATCTTCATCATTGTATACATTGCATATCATTATTTTAGATTTTCTTTTTCCGATTTTTCTCGTTTCAGTGTCAGCCACCAATGTCAGAATTTTGTTTGCCACCTCTTCTCTGATAATTCTATTTGCAAAGTTTACAACATTTCCATTCGTAGTTGAATGTCTTTAAGTGCTTGTTCAACCTCATGTTTTCTTTCAGTAATTTTAGTTTTTGTATTAGTTGATTTAATTATCAACAGATTTTGTTCCTTAACTTTGTAAGCAAATGTCGGTTTCTCCGGTTTTGGGTCTATCAATGTTTGAAGTGTTGCTTTAATTGATTCCATATTCATGGCAAGAATGTTAACTTTCTCAGTGAGGTCGGTGATCTAGGTGGAATTTGCTGCGTCTGCGCCAAGGTTCGCAAGTTTGTTTTCCAAGTAATCTATTTTCGCATCTTGTTAGTTCAGGGCCAGATTACTCATGTTTACATCTTCCTTTAATTTTGGTATTACTAAATTGTTTTGTCTGGCATCACGTACGCAGTAAGGGCATAACCAATCTAGGTTATTCCGGTCAATCTCACTGATGGCTGAAACTATATGCACGCATCTCTTATGGTAGAGTCTTTCACATTCACATACTATCCATTTTTTCCGTTCTCCATCCGTTTCATTACATTTGAAGAAGATATAGTTAGGAGCAGACATGGTATAATGTTTCTTATCACATAGGTTTCTCATTAAGATTAACTAATATCTTTTCAATGATATTCTAAGCGAGAAACACAAAGCTATAAGATGACTCAGGGCATCAATAGAAGAGTTCGACACAATAAGTCCACACTCTAGCACGGTTAAAACCAAGATGTGCTGTCACTAATGGAAATGGGATTTAACTAGGGATTGAAGTTATCACTCTAGAGATTTCACAACCCGTTTGATGGACACTTTAGAAAGACGCTCAAAAAGACAAGTTATCAAAACTGGTAAAAAAATGTTCACATGGGGGAGATATAAAAAACTTTTGTATCTCTGGTCTGGGGTCGCTAGTCAAGTAAAGGGTCCGTAATTTCATGTCCAGTAATATTGTTGTTAATATATGAGTATTTGTCAACATCTTGAATTACAATTTTGTTATTAAGGTGTATAATAAAAGAATATCTATGACAGACTTTTTTTTTAATTTTAAATATCCCCTAATTTGCAGAAACTATTATATACCCAAAAGCATTGATCAGTTTCCAACTAGATGAAAAAATAAACCAGGTAATTGTAAAGTGAACAAGAGAGAAAATTATTTTACCTAAAACCTAAAGATTAAAAAAATCAATGTCTAACGTAGATAAAAGAAACGAGGCAGAGAGATTCCCCCGAAAGATTAATGAGCCTCTCTTTCGAAATAATCTTTTTATCATCATACGCCATCGCTTCACGACCCGTTTGATAGACCAGTCTGGCTACGATGGTCTTATAAATTTTCAAGTACCTCTCATTTCCCATAATTTTTAGTCACTTCTTCCCACGACCAAGTAATTGTTATATGTGAATTGTTCATATGCAAAGCGTGAAGTCTCGGAATTTCCTCCTCACGTTAGGCTAACCTTCAAGTTTACCTGCAATAACGCTTGCATGACACCCACAATCAGGCGAGGCTTTTCTTTTGCTTTTAATGAGTCTATATCTTCTTCCACAAGAGTGTTCTTTTCAGTGCTTTTTTAAATGAATCTGATTGTTTTTATAGTTGTGTGTTATAAAATCTCTTATTTTTTCTGTATTTATCTTGCATTTTTTTTTAATCCACACCCATATTCCGTTGTTTTCCTTATATGCACCACTCATCCTATTTTGGTAGGTGAAAGTTATACTCCTTAAATTCATGTTTTTTTTTTTTTCAACTTTCGTTGTTTTGACTATATTTTTTCTTTACATGTGTGATATATCTTTCTTAATTCCCTATACCAACTAAGCTTCTTTTTACTTACATGCACAAATTCTCGTTTTACTTTTTCATTTGCATAGAGTTCTTATGTCGTTTTGTTCAAGAGGATTTTAGTCTTTCTCTACTTTTATATGGATTTATTCTCTCTCTCTCTCTCTCTCTCTCTCTCTCTCTCTCTCTCTCTCTCTCTCTCTCTCTCTCTCTCTCTCTCTCTCTCTCTCTCTCTCATAGACCATTATTTTATTTTCTTTTCTTTGAAAATAAATAGTTGTTTGATATGGATTTTCAAATTAACTATGGAGGAACTTTAATGAGATCCACATACACCCAGAATAAAGATCAGATATCATATCAATAATTAATGTAAAGATAAAACACGCTAACCATTACTGACAAACTTTAAGTGATACCAATATGTTATATTGCTAAAAAATCAGTGCGTGCAATCATGATGTGACACTTAATGAACATTAACAACGTTAATCTTTTCAGAAAAACATTTCGTAGAAAGATTTCTTTTAGAATCATTATTTTTTCACAGATTGAAGGTTCTGAGAATGTGAGATACTTCCACTTTTATTTGTTCTTATTTCTCTTTTTTATGTCTGACCTGGGCTACAAAAAGACAGCAGGTTGGCTTTCAAGAGAAGTAGATGCTTGCCAAATGATTCTAATACTAACGAAGAATTTCAGTCACGCTAATACTCTAAAATCTATAAATCTTTTATTCCGTAAAAGTAGTAAAAAAATTGTAGTATACAGGTATATCGTTAAATGTTTAACTTTTTGAAATTCAGGTATATTCAGTGATAAGAAATAAAGAGTTATTCTATCATTAGGTTTACTTGAAATTCATTTTGAAGAGGAATATCTTTTCGATAGTAATGATAATAACTTTATGTAGTGTTCTTAAGAATTCTGAAGTTTCTAAACACATCAACTGATTAGTTTTTTAATTAGTTAATT
>NC_090738.1:16063629-16068629 GCF_036898095.1 Palaemon carinicauda | reverse complement strand
TAGAATGTTTTACACATCCGTCCAAACTTTCAATAAAATATGATTGAAAGTTTAATATATATATATATATATATATATATATATATATATATATATATATATATATATATATATATATATATATATATATAAACATATATATATATATATATATATATATATATATATATATATATATATATATATATATATATATATATATATATATATATATATATATATATGTGTGTGTGTGTGTGTACATATATATATATATATATATATATATATATATATATATATATATATATATATATATATATATATATATATATATATATATATATATATATGTATGTATATATAAATATATATATATATATATATATATATATATATATATATATATATATATATATATATAAATATATATATATATATATATATATATATATATATATATATATATTTATATATATATATATATATATATATATATATATATATATATATATATATATTTATATATATATATATATATATATATATATATATATATATATATATATATATATATATATATATATATATATATATATATATATATATATATATATATATATATATATATATATATATAAGCAACGAAAAACTTGCAGTACGTAAGCATTTCTTGGAATCAGTGGAAAAGTAGAGCTGAATATTATAATTCCTTTTTATTTATTTAATTTTCATCTGGAATATGTGCATATCTTATTTAACAAAATGTATGCAGTTAGCAATACTAGGTCGAAGAAGATCACCGAGTATAATTGTAGTTACCGTTCTGACCCAATATAAATTCCTAAATTGGGCCATAAGGTCGAAAGGCTACCATCTATAATCATAACTTCCTAGCATTATATAAGAAAGGATGATTTATTCAAACCTAATTTTATGAAAACTTTATAATCATCCAGGAAAAGGGGTTTTCAAACAATGCAGGTCCACTTGCATCCCGAAATTGCTAAAGTGTTTCGCCTAATGCTATTGTTTCTAACATGAATTCAAAGAGTTAAAGACCCACTCTAGATTTCGAGGGCTATTTGCGACTCTGAGAAAGTTCTGGGAACCCTCCCCAGCTCCGCAATCCAAGTATAATAGATGTGTAACTTTAGAAGCTCTGAAATAGGGCGGGCACATAGTTCCTCTTCCTCATCGGCAAAATCGAACAAAAGAGGCATATCAATGCACAAAAAGACCGGAGTAATCACTCAACATAAATATTAAACTCAGGAACTTTGAATGCCGTCATTGGTAATGTTTGACTGCTATTAGTTGGATAGTTATCTATTATGCTAGCAAATCTCTTCTTACGAAAATGCTTTCTATCTCTTATTAGTTTCTATAATTTCTCGCCACTCTAAGTATTTAGCACATCAACATCTGCAAACTTTCATACTCCGCGCACATTTTTTTTCTTTTTTTTTAAACCCCACAACTTATCAAATGTCTTTACTCTGAGCTCTAGTATCAATCAATCCAGAAAATAAACATAGAACCAGTCTTTCCTTTCCTACTTTTAGTAACAAATATTTTGCTTCCAGCATAAAAACCTTTAATTGCTCTAAACAATGTAACATTTGCACCAAAACATATCAACGATCTTCACATTGTCTCTGTTAATTCTATTAAGATCTTCTTGTAGGGCCATCTCTGCAACAAAAAGCTTCGTTATCTTTTAATTTTTTTCTTGATTGTTTGATGATAAAAAATATAATCCACATACACTCTTCCTTATCTAGATTGTTATTGTTCTTAAATATCTTACCACACATTCTCCAGCAGACTAAGTGATGATATGTCTTTATAATATCACTGTCCTGTTTAGAATTTTTACCTATATACAATGGAAAAGTTACTTTTCTTTCCCATTCCTTGAGAACATTTCCCTTGTTCACACAAAGCTGGTCAACTGTCACATCACACCTTCTCATACCTAAAAATATTTCCTAATGTTACAATGACTCCATTGTAAAATTTTGCAAACTTCTTAGAACCATGTGACACTGCAGGTGCTAAGGTGACTTTTTCATATATTGAAAACCTTTTAGTTTATTGATAAGCATGTTTGCTCATGCTTAAAGTTTCCGGTGTCACCTATTCCTCAAAAAGTAAACAAAATTGATCCATTGAAAAAGTATTGGCTTGTGTAAACCGCTTCATGAATCAGTTCTGTTTTGGCACTTTATGTCAAATTAGAATTAGTTTAACCATAAAGTATGTCTTGTTTTAAGTATTCAGGAATATGAAATATTGTAAAAAATTAATATTTCCTGTTCATAAAATTTTTTCACATTTTATGTGATTTCTTACCTGTAGCATGTTCTAGAATCTGTAACTCGAAGTACGAACTGTAAATTTAATTTTATTCGTTTTACAAAGTGATTTGATGGAGTTTAATGTAACAATTATTAAGGAAAATTAAATAAGTTACTGTGGATTTAGTTATTGAAACAGTAAATAACTCATTTATAAACATAATGTCTCATTGTTTATAGATTTTTTGTGAGTAAACACGAGTCCCGAAGGCAGAAGTTTGGAGAATTGTTGAACTGGTTTCTGCCCAGACGAGATATCTGGTATGTGAATCCTAGATGTGTGGACGTGCCCAATGTATAAAATTATTATTATAACATTATCTGGTTAAGTTTGGTACTTATCATATCATCATCAAACATGAATGAACCTAGTTTATTTTCAAAACCAACCCTATTATATTATGCTATAATTTATGTCTCCCCTCTGATGGTCCAGCACTTTGCTGCAGTAGAGGGGCTTGAGTGTCTCAATGATGGGCTGGGCAATGGCGGTGGGGTAGTTTATCCACCCTGGCAGGCTCAACCATACCGCTAAGGCCAGTTCTGAGAGACCAGACCAAGACTGGATCCCTATAGGCCTTCTCCTTTATTTAAGATAGGCAAAGGCTAGGAGACAGAAAACTCCAAAATCAAACCAAACAAGACCCCAACGGCGGAGCTTCCCAGCGCCGGCGGAAGAGGGCAATGCCTGTCGGGCAGGCAACAAGGCGGGCCTTGACATAACAAGAACCCGGCAGCCCGATGCAACCAACATCGGAGAAGCCGCCTGTCTCATATGTCTTGAGCCGCGGTGAAAACGGTGTGGGCCAAGTGTGTGTGCGTGGCCGTTGCAAAGCCACGACCACCCAAAACAATATACCCAGCTACTGGCATTCTGTCGTTTTATCATCAGACAAAAGCACCCACCCCATAGATGGGAGGCTGATGGCTAACGACAGAACCCAATAATCGGACACGAGTGGGCGCCGCCGCCGCCGACGACGAATTTATGTCTGTTATACTTGTCAGACTAGCTTAGGATTCACTGTAAGTAACAATTTTATGTTTTTATTTTGTGAATAGTTTGATTAGCCAGACTTTATGGAAAAATGTATTAAATTTAAATATATATTATAGTTATAATTTCCATAGAATAATATTCATTACTTATATTAAACACCAAGCCTTATTTTGTGATCAATATGTATAGTTTTGTAGCAGAGATGACATTATCCATTAATAAATCTTCTTTGCTGCTCTTTTGAGGACAATTAAAAGTATAAAGCTCCACAATGTTATTGCTGAAGAAATTAGAGGAAATCTAATCATGTCCATAGTAGGCGTGTTTGTAAACAGTGCAAATTGAGAACTATTTTTACTTTAAACTCCTATTGATACTCTTTGCACGCCTTGCCAGTGTAAACACTACCATATATCAAAGGTCCTTATCGCGTACAGTATTTCTATGTAATAAGCATTTGAGTTCCTTATTTTCAATGTATGAATGTTTAAGTAAAGCTGGTTTGAAGATAGTTATAAGAGGCCTTGTGATATTAAATCTAAGGAAACGGTTTTGTGTCATTAATTCGCCATACCAAAGAGGTCACGCTGAAAAGTTGGTTCTGGCATCCAAGAGAATTTTACAGCTTATCAATTCCTTCTACCTTGTTTCACAGTTCACCCATTTTCTCCATATGAGTTCTTGACTCTTCCTTCTTTACTAATTTACTCACAAAATCACATTTGTCCCCATATTTCCCTGTCTTCCTGTGTGAGCATTTGCTTTAACCAAAGCATGATCAGACCAACCTCTTTCCATTCCTTCTCGTAGCATTAAACCAATCAACTTGCTCTTCCATATACTCTAAACTAACATCAAAGATAACAATTTCTTTCCATTGTATTTTTCCCACCTTTTTGTGGAAGCTATGTATTTCCAACAGTCAAGTATATTTTCTATAGACATTTTCCCAAGGATCTTTCCTTTCACATTTATTTCAGTAACTCGTTACTTGCTAACACTTTTTTCTAGGTTACCAACACTTGTATTCTATTCACCAAGCCAAACTACCCCTTCCTTGTTCTCTGAACCAACCAGGGAACAACATTACACTCTCCTAAAACGTTCTCTTTCACTCTCACTCTTTTCCATTCTTGGACTGTAAACACCATTTTTGCAAGGTATCACTCATTCGTAGTCATGCAATCCTTGAACTAACAAAATTCGTCTCTCGCTCATTCCCAAAACTTTGTGGACCTTTCAAGTGCAATGAATGCGTATATACACACAAACACACGCACACACACACAAACACACACACACACACACACACACACACACACACACACACACACATATATTATATATATATATATATATATATATATATATATATATATATATATATATATATATATACACACATATTTATATACATATTTATATATACAAAATATATATATATATATATATATATATTATATATATAATATATATATATCTATATATATATATATATATGTATGTATATATATATATATATATATATATACATACATATATATATATATATATATATATATATATATTATATATATATATGTATGTATATTATATATATATGTTGTATATATAATATATATATATATATACATCTACATATATATATATATACATTTACA
>NC_090738.1:16037838-16042838 GCF_036898095.1 Palaemon carinicauda | reverse complement strand
CCCGACTGAAAAGGTGTTGTAAACATCCTTCCAGTCTGCATCGTCAGATGGTAGGGCGAGGGAAAAGGGTCCACAGTCCTCAAGTGTAGGACAAGGTTTTCCTGCCTCGACTGCCTTTAAGGCTGCCTTTAACCCTTTTTCCATAAAGGGGAAGGCACGGGATGAAGCAGCAATGAAGGAAGGGTGCTTCTTGCTGAGAGCCGGCACATTGGAGCTAGTGAAGGCCCTCTCCTTCAAGGTTTTGGTAAACAAGGCCTGGGCCTTGGGAGGTCTAGAATGATGACCTCTTTCGGCTCTGTTTCTTCTTTGGAAGGGGGTTCCGTCCTCAGGCGGACATAACAATCCGGGTAGGCCCCCTTGCTGGGCCAGAACTCCACATCATCTACTGGGACAGTGCCCAGTTTCTCGGAGAGGAAGATCTTCCCCCCTGACATAGGCATGTGCTCAGCATACCTCCAAGGATTGATGTCAGAAAAGGCGGGAAGGTCTTTGATGTTTAGCTTCTTGGGGGCTAAACGTGTAGACACGAGCTGTTGCATTTCAGTCAGTAGAGAAGCCTCATTCTCGGGATGCTCCATCTGTAAAGAAAGAAAAGCATATAAGTATTCGGTGAAAATCTCAGAATTTCATCATACAGTGGTATACACATTATTTAGCTTAGGATAGTGTAAGCTAGAAAAAGGGAAAGACACCCACATGTGCCTCCTGTCCAGCCCATTGCTATGACTTCCTTCAATATTGAACACTAAATTCTTGACGAATTATATGGGAAGATAATTTCCTTGGATATAAAGTGTAATTTTAACACTGTCTTCTAAGGTTCAATATTGGGATTTTTTAATAATGGTTATCAACCATTAAATTAAGCAGAGAGAATCGCTTTCTAGAAGTGGTGGTCTCACAATAGGCTGCCAATGAAGCATCTTGTAGGCTAGAAAAAATTTTGTATGGGCTACAGCACAGACCATACAGCGGTATGTGTCATGCGGCTATTGAAGGTATATACAGCCTTCATGGATAAAGGGCGGTGGGTCGCTGGCAGTTGCCCCGCTGCCAGCCGCCGAGGGGTCCCTCTATCAAGGTGGACCCACCGGCAGCCGGCGAAGAGAATGTCTGCAGACATGGATGACCGGCTGCCGGCAGTCAACATAGTTGCCGGCAGCCGGCCAGAGTGTGTGCCCGTTGCCGTTGGGTTGCCAATCAACGGCACCCCATGGCAAGCGGCGGCAGAGCAATCTGACATCGGACAGTCATCCGAGTTGGCTGTCGGCAGCTGACCCAGGGTTGATGGTAAGATAAAGAGAAAGTATGGATGGGGGGGGGAAAGCAAAGGCTCAGCCTTGCAGACCTTCATGCAGAGAGAGGGTTCATATGGAAGGGGGAATTATATTCGGGCTTCCATCCAACCATAGCCAATCCATATTGGTAGTAGGGTCATGGAAGGCAGTCCAAGGGAGGACTGAAGAACACTCTAAAGATAGGGGAGGATCCCGGCCGGCAGCCGGCTCGGCCGGCGGCAGACAGGGAACCCCGAGCCAATTCCGCAAACTACCCATAGGGTTGATTGTAGAATGACGGCCAGGATATGGGAAGGCTAGGCCAACACTAAAGGACAGGAGGGGAAGGGCAAGGGTCCTGCAGGTGAGGTAGTACCTAGAAGGCACTACCTAACCTAAAAGATTCTGACCCATAGTAAAGACAACCTTAGGGGCCAGGGAATTCAATTCTCTATGTTGGGTTAGTCTGATTGGGTGAGAAGGCGGCACACAGGTCACTGTCTCAACTGAGGAACAGAATCTAGTGTCGGAGACCCTAAGCAAGGGAAGAATTCAACTCTTCGGCTTAGAACCTGCCGGCACAGGACTGTCTGCTAGGCCATAGAGAGGAGGAATTATCATATAACGCCTCCAGGGTATGGCCTAGGGAGGTCTAGCCTACTGCATTGGCAACCTAACCTGGCTTGGGAAATCATTTCACCAAGACGGACGGTTGTAGATCACAGACATACAACTCTGATGTCCTGTCCTAAACTCAAAACCGACTCAGTGGTTGAGAGAAGGAAGTGGGAATACCCCAGTAAAGATTTGCCTGAATATAATTTAAGGCAAAGCCAACTAGGGTTAGCCTAGGCTAGTCAGAGGGAGGAGGAATTGCTCTTAAATCTCACAAGGAGATTAGTATCGACTTAAAAGGTATAGGAGGTGTCAGTCTCCACTTAAAAAATGATACAAGGGCAATTGTGGACATGTATGAAAGTATACTAAAGCCCCTAGGCTGGTAGCCTAGGCGCAGTGAGAATCGGTCACCGAAACTCTCTCGTATACTATCTTGGAAGAGGAAAATTTTTAAGCAGTAATATCTTAATTGTATAAAATATTGCCTGAGCTTCAATAAAACTTTACCAGGAATGTTATATCATGCATGAAGTATGCAGGTGCCTAGGGTAGGAAGCCTAGCACTCGTGGGGCTCGGTCATAAATTTGCCAAATCCACGAAAACAATGGCATAATATAAGAATTCCTAGCTAAATTGCTAAAAGTTATTAAAGCTATCAATGCCGGGAAAAGTCGTTCTGGCTAACTAAATGTACACGAAAAGAATGACCGTGTCCAAGACGCCATCCAGCTGGCAACAGCTCTTGTTACATTAATTACGAACTGATATCGAGGAAAAAACTGGCAAGAGCTTACATTTATACAATTCAAAGATAGTACTTAACTTTACAAAGGCACATGAGGTTAGGGAAGACATCATTGTAGCAAAACAATCCAAAATAGCGAGAGATAACACGGGATAAACACCGGTCAGGAACGCTACGAAAGAAAGAATGACTAGATAGCGCCACGCGGCGGCGTGCTGGCGCCCAATTACAGTACGAGTAGGAGTATTGCCTTAATAACGGCTCTCCTACAATTCTTGCAACTTTCCCCTCTCGAAGCATAAACGCTATTAGGGGTGTAGATAGCTATGTGGCGTGTCAAGAATACGTCCTCTGATCTTACGAGATATCCCTATAAGATAATACAAGGGTTACTCGCGCCAGGAGTTAGAATTCTGGATACCTTTAGTAAAATTCTCTGGGATATATCACTGTAGTTAAATATAACCTAGGAAGCTACTAAGAAAGAACTTCCATCAGGACGACATGGCCCGAGCCCAAAAGTTCCTTATTTACAGTGATCAAGTACCCGAATTAGCACAGCTATGTGGTGCTAGATGTGGGTCTTTTGACCATGTAAATTGCGCCAGGTAGATGGGCGAAAAATGCATTACTATCCGTGAAGCTCTTGTTCGGATTGTTTAAGCAATAGCTATACATACCAGCTCCTCAGCCTATCAGGGTACTAGTTAAACCACAATTTCTACAGCTGGTGCCGTAAGCGGGGGAAGGGAAAAACCAAATATTAAAATATCTCGGAAATAAATGTTTGATTGTCCTTTTAATCACTAAATCATACAGCTGAGGAGCGATACTTGTGGATCCTAAATATTATCTCTCTTTCGTTAGATTTTACTTCCTGAGCTTCTTCCCCTAACCCCTGATTCATTATTTAACATTTGTGTTCCTTTCTATCATTATACATACATACATACATATACCAAGGCACTTCCCCCAATTTTGGGGGGTAGCCGACATCAACTAATAAAACAAAACAAAAAAGGGGACCTCTACTCTCTACGTTCCTCCAGCCTAACAAGGGACTCAACCGAGTTCAGCTGGTACTGCTAGGGTGCCACAGCCTACACTCCCACATTATCCACCACAGTTGAAGCTTCATATTGCTGAATCCCCTACTGCTGCTACCTCCGCGGTCATCTAAGGCATCGGAGGCAGCAGCAGGGCCTACCGGAACTGCGTCACAATCGCTCGCCATTCATTCCTATTTCTAGTACTCTCTCTTGCCTCTCTCACATCTATCCTTCTATCACCCAGAGCTTTCTTCACTCCATCCATCCACCCAAACCTTGGCCTTCCTCTTGTACTTCTCCCATCAACTCTTGCATTCATCAGCTTCTTTGGCAGACAGCCATTTTCCATTTTCTCAACATGGCCAAACCACCTCAACACGTTCATATCCACTCTAGCTGCTAACTCATTTCTTACACCCGTTCTCACTCTCACCACTTCGTTCCTAACCCTATCTACTCGAGATACACCAGCCATACTCCTTAGACACTTCATCTCAAACACATTCAATTTCTGTCTCTCCGTCACTTTCATTCCCCACAACTCCGATCCATACATCACCGTTGGTATAATAACTTTCTCATATAGAACTCTTTTTACATTCATGCCCAACCCTCTATTTTTTACTACTCTCTTAACTGCCCCCAACACTTTGCAACCTTCATTCACTCTCTGACGTACATCTGCTTCCACTCCACCATTTGCTGCAACAACAGACCCCAAGTACTTAAACTGCTCTACTTCCTCAAGTAACTCTCCATTCAACATGACATTCAACCTTGCACCACCTTCCCTTCTCGTACATCTCATAACCTTACTCTTACCCACATTAACTCTCAACTTCCTTTTCTCACACACTCTTCCAAATTCTGTCACTAATTGGCCAAGCTTCTCTTCTGAGTCTGCAACCAGTACAGTATCATCCGCAAACAACAACTGAATTACCTCCCATTCATGGTCATTCTCGTCTACCAATTTTAATCCTCGTCCAAGCACTCGAGCATTCACCTCTCTCACCACTCTATCAACATACAAGATAAACAACCACGGTGACATCACACATCCCTGTCTCAGCCCCACTCTCACCGGAAACCAATCACTCACTTCATTTCCTATCCTAACACATGCTTTACTACCTTTGTAGAAACTTTTCACTGCTTGCAACAACTTTCCACTAACTCCATATAACCTCATCACATTCCACATTGCTTCCCTATCAACTCTATCATACGCTTTCTCCAGATCCATAAACGCAACATACACCTCCTTACCTTTTGCTAAATATTTCTCGCATATCTGCCTTACTGTAAAA
>NC_090738.1:15970338-16025338 GCF_036898095.1 Palaemon carinicauda | reverse complement strand
CTTGTACTGTAACAAAAAATCGCTACTGTTATGCTGTATCAGAATTCATTGATAAAACACGCTCTAACTTTTGAGTGTTGTAGCTTGTTTTAAAGTATTGAATCCTGAATAAATTACCTCAAAGATAGAATAAAATTCTCCTTATTTTGTACTGTATATAGAATTAGAATCTTTTCTGACGATGCTCCATTGTTCAGTTTGTATTGAGAGAGTAGGAGTGTCTTCAAGTTTGCTAGAAGCATTGAGTCTACAATGTCTACAATTTATCTACCAAGGAACTTCCCCTAATTTTGAAGGAATCCATTATCAAGTAAAAAAGAAGAAAGGGGGAATTTTCTTATTTTCGCACCTCCCAGCCTGAGGAGGGATTCAGCCTAGTTTGGTTGGTACTGCTATGGTGTCACAGCCCACCCTCCCCCGTTATCCACCACAAATGATTCATATGCTGATTCCCTTACTGCTACTACCTCAGCAGTCACCAAGGCGACCGGAGGAAGAACCAGATTGGAACTGCGTCGCAATCGATTGCTATTTATTCCTATTTCTAGCATACTATTTGTCTCTCATATCTATCCTCCTATCACCTAGAACAGTGGTTCCCAACCTTCTTCCAGTGGTGACCCCATTTCAGCTTGCCCATACTTTTTGCGACCCCATTCAAATATCAAAGCTACCTGTATATTCTTTTTTTTTTAGATAAAAGAATATAATTGATTAAAGTACACTGTTTACCATTGAATAGCAAAAACCCAAAAATGCACTTATATATAATATATAAATTCTTTATATAAGACACACTGCATAATAGAATGTCATTGATATGAGTAAAACAAACACTATCTTGATAATAAACAATGATGTTCTTCATGTCATTCATGTGGTGGTTAGAACTGCTTTTCCATCGCCAGTATCTCAATCTGCAGTGATGTTTTCGATAAAGCACAACGTAGTTCATCTTCAGCATGGAGATTAGTTCTCTGCTTTGACTTTATTAAAAGTACAAATGAAAAGATCACTTCACACATATGTCGAAGAAGAGGGCATAACATTTTAAGCATACCTTCAGCCAAATTTGGATATTGCCGTAACTGCTTTAACTAAAAATGAATCTCTGTTAGGGAATTAAAGTCAGCTTTGGCAATGTCAGATCTAATAAGATCAGTAAATTCTTATGGATATCTTTCAGGAACATTTTCAAATGTTTTTTTTTTGAGGTAACGTGTGGGATAACAAAGGCTTTTCTGGAAAATGTTGGCTAAATTCCTCTTTTAAGGTCTCTAGGAAGAAGAATGAGTAATCTTTGAAAACTGTTTGAATGGAATATCAGTGCCATCTTATTCAACAGATGCATTTAATGTGGGAAACATACACAAATTTCTCTTTCTTCATTTACTCCAAAAGATCCAGCTTCATTTGGAAGACATTTAGTTTTTATTTCTGAAGTGGAAGATAAAGGGAATTCAAAATTGTGAAAAATCTATTAAGTAAGCAGTTTTTGTCCAATTACTCATATCACCTAAGAAACTGGAAAGTTCTGTTCTTCCTTGCCGAGATAAGAATTCTCTCACCTCACTATTCAATTAAAAGGGGATTACCTTTAGGTAGCTACCTTACTCCAGTTTATAACATACTTCATACTTAGAATCCATTTTTTTTATGACACACTTTAGCAAACAAGCGGTTGTTCAATGCATTTGACTTTTATAAAGTTTACTGCTTTAACAACTGATTGCATAAGTTTTCAAATCTTTGGCAATGTTTCTGCAGAAAATACTTAACGATGTATCATGCAATGAATTCCAACAACTTCTGGAGAAATATTCTTTACCTTCTGTTGAAACCCTGATCTACGACCTAGCATAGAAGGTGCACCATCAGTACACATTTTCCCACATCAATCCTCTTTTTTTAAGAAATTACCTTTTTTTTTTCAAATATACCACAGCTTTAGTTGTTGCTAATTGTCTGCAAGAAAGAAATACATCCTTAAACTCGCCATAAACTAATAATATGTTGATTCATCCACTTTTAATGAGATGATAAAGTGGAGATGTACAATATGATTAGAAAGTGTTATAATTTCCGAGGATTTAACTCCCTTATCTTCAATTATGTCATAACCATGTCTTTTGCAAAAGGTGAAAAGAATTCCTCACCAATGACATGCAGTGATTATTTTTTTTATTTATTTTTTTTTTTAATTTCTATTTTTGTCAAGAAGAGAATCCTTCTCGATCCACATGTTTATTCTTGAGAAAAAATAGGCTTTCTGTACTGAACTTTGCATTTTTCGACTCAAAATGATGTCTAAACTTATCTTGAGTCATTGATTCTTCTGAGAACACTTCATTGCACATAAAAAATTGAGTTTTTTCTTTTCCTGCTGAGATAAAGCAAGCATCGCCAATGTTAGTGTAGTCCTCCATATATTTCTGCTTTTCTTTGTTGTTTGCCATTTCCATAATTGCAACAACCTATTGTATAACCAAATGAGAGAGAGAGAGAGAGAGAGAGAGAGAGAGAGAGAGAGAGAGAGAGAGAGAGAGAGAGAGAGAGAGAGATTAAAAATCAGTCAATTGAAACTTGATAATTATAACTATGATGATAGCAGGGAAAATGCTATGAAAACATATAATCATAAACACAAATGTGTTTGTATTTGTGTCTTATATATATATATATATATATATATATATATATATATACATATATATATATATATATATATATATATATATATATATATATATATATATATATGTGTGTGTATATATATATATATATATATATATATATATATATATATATATATATATGTATGTAGTGCGCACACTTATGCATGTACACAGATACATGCACATACACACTTCTCTCGTCCTCTCTATAATTTACATTTTTTTAAAGGAATTTTTATACTATACTACGTATCTGCATTTTAAGTAATCACCAACAACTCATTTGTCATTTCGGTCTTATATATCCATGTCAAACTGGAGCTTAGGTTTATAAACAACAATATTTTTGGCACATATGACTATTTTGAGTTTCGTAATTTGTAGTAAGAATATAGTTTTTAATAAATATCATGATTAATACATAATTCAAATATCTAAAACTTTCAGTTACACGAATACAAACAAAAACTTCAGATATAAAGTTAAATAATGAAATTTATAACAATCTTAAACATGACAATGCTCCATACCTATAAATTTCAAAATACAAATTCATTGTTTGTTCAAGCCGACTGGTAGCACAGCGACACAGACATACCAGATACAATCTGTTTAATTAACAAAAATTATCAGAAACAGACATACATAAACATATATATATATATATATATATATATATATATATACACATGTATGTATGTATATATATATATATATATATATATATACATACATGTATATATATATATATACACACACACACACACACACACATATATATATATATATATATATATATATATATATATATATGTTTATTTTTATATATGTATATATATATATATATATATATATATATATTTATATATATATAATATATATATATATATATTATATATATATATAAATATATATATATATATATATATATATATATATATATATATATATATATAAATATATATTATGTATACAAAACACAGGATGGGACCAGATGTAATATAAAATACAGGTTTGTTAAATTTATGGATAAACCCTATAAGTACTTTTCACAGAGATAATCGTTCTTATTAAACCTTCTCTGTACAAAATGATCCGAGAAAGGCCAATAGACAGCAATGTAATGTATGTACATGTGAATGATCGGCCCAGTTGATCGTCAGATTAAGGTATATGCAAAAAATGGAAACATTTCGGTTTGAGTATGGTCATTTTATCCTTCCTTTTTTAGATTTATATATACCTCCTTAGGTAGGAATGGAGAAAATTTTTGGTAAAGGCTACTGAATCCTTTTAATCCAATGATATCAGCCAACACCCTTTAGATTATTATCATGCCTTCACAACCCCAAGAAAATTGCTTCCCGACCCCAATTGGGGTCGCGACCCCAGGGTTGGGAACCACTGACCAAGAAGTTTATTCACTCCATCCTTCCACCCAAACCTTGGCCTTCTGCTTGTACTTCTCCTATCAACTCTTGCATGCATTACCTTCTTCAGCAGATGGTTACTTGCCATTCTCTCTACATGGCCAAACCACCTCAACATATTCATATCCACTCTAGCTGCTTATTCATTTCATACACTTCGTTCATAGGCCGATCGTAATCGAGATACACCAGCCATACTCCTCAGACACTTCTTTTCGAACACATTCAATTTTTGTCTCTCCGTCACTTTTATTCTTCACACCTCTGTTCCATACATCACAGTTGGTACAATCACTTTTTCATACAGAACACTCTCTTCATTTATTCCTAACCCTCTATTTTTATCACTCCTTTCACTGCTCCCAACACTTTACATCCTTAATTCACTCTCTGACGAACATTGCTTCCTCTACACCCTTTCCATCAACAACAGACCGCAAGTACTTAAATTGCTCTACTTCTTCGATTAACTCTCCATTCAACAGGATATTCAACCTCGCACCACCTCCCTTCTCGCACATATCATAACCTTACTCTTACCCGCATTAACTCTTGACTTACTTCTCTCACACACTCCCACACTCTATCGCTAGTTGACCCAGCCCACTCTTATTGGAAACCACTGATTCACTTTATTTCCTTTACTACCTAGGTATAAACTCTTTACTGCCTGCAACAATCTTCCACTAATTCCATATAACCTCATCACATTCCACATCGCTTCCTTATCAACACTCTCATAAGCTTTCTCTAGATCCATTAATGCAACATACACCTACCTACTTTTGCTAAATATTTCTCGTATACCTACCCAAATGTAAAACCCATACATTCCCCGCCTCTGCTAAAACCACCTTGCATCTCTAAGATTGCATCCACTGTTTTATTATTAATCCTATTAATTAGCACTATACCCCACACTTTTCCAACTATGCTCAACAAACTAATACCCCTCAGATTACAACACTAATGCAAATCTCCCTTACCTTTGTATAGCAGAACAATACGCACACACCTAGTCCACTGGAACATACCATTAACAACATAAGAACATGTATAAAACAATCTTGCAAACCATTCACTTACAGTCACACACCCTTCCTTCAACATCTGAGCCCTCACACACCAATCCATAACAGACACGTTTCCTGCTTTCGTTTCATCAAGTTTTCTCTTGACCTCCTCTCTTGTAATCTCTCTCTTTCATTCTCTTCTCCCATCACTGGCTACTCAACACCTACAACAACAATGATAGTTGCCTCCCTATTATCCCCAACATTCAGCAACCTTATAACGTAGCTATAAAAAAAAATAAGTTTTTTTTTTTATAAGGAAGTCTTCATTATATCCACCGAGAATCGGCGACGAGGATGGAATGTTAAAAACCACTCTAATATTAAAGCTAATGTTATCACATGTAAGTTGTATTGTACACTACCATTGCCGTTAATTAAACCTTGTCTGAACAATTGACTATTTATACAGCAAGAGAGAAATGTTACCTAAAATTATAACGGGAATTTGAAAAGCTTTTATAAAACTATTTATAAATCCAGCTACAATTGGTGGAAAATGTTTACATTCTATTATTATTATTGTCAATATTGTAAATACTAAATAATTTATGAGATAATTTATTATCATCCTTATCATTACTTGATCATTTATATGATCGTGTTTTTCCTTATGTTATCGATATCAGCTAAAATTGGAAGAGAAAAGAAATACAAACATAATCGAAGTTCGATTAATTCTACCTAATCGAAGTTCGATGAATTCTACCATGCCTACCGGGTACCTATGAATCTATTCCAGCAATCTATTCTAAGATATTCCAGGATATTAATAATAACACGTGGTTAGAAGATCTCTGCGTTATTTCAGATGGAATAATTGGTGTAATTACTTGGTTGAGTTTCGGAAACAAGTTAGTCATTTATCTTGCCGGTCAGTCAGACCAGAACTGACGTACCGATGACAAGGCTTTGCATTTGAATACCTTTGATCTGACAATATGCAAATTCAAAGGATTGCATACAGTTTAAATCTATCAAGCTATGTAACTTTTCACCCACTTCTATATACTGAATATCCCCTATATAATAAAAACAAGTCTCTCTCTCTCTCTCTCTCTCTCTCTCTCTCTCTCTCTCTCTCTCTCTCTCTCTCTCTTCGGATGAAACTTACTTTGAATTATTATTTTATATCTACCGACTAATTTGCATTGGTGTGTATATCTACTGAACCACTCGTTCCTTAGCTGCCAGTTTACTGATTTATCTGTGCATTGATTCTCTCTCTCTCTCTCTCTCTCTCTCTCTGAGGGGCATAACCAAATGTATGACTACTCAGTCTCTCCCCATCCCTCGGGTAAAGGAATGTGAAGTAGCCATACCCCGTGAGGTAGTTAGGTATGGGGGAGGGCGTGGGGAGGTTTTATTGTTAATATATATATATATATATATATATATATATATATATATATAGTTTATATATATATATATATATATATATATATATATATATAGTTTATATATATATATATATAGTTTATATATATATATATATATATATATATATATATATATATATATATATATATATATATATATATAGTCCGCTGCAGGACAATGGCCTCAGTTACGCCTTTAATGGGGTTTAGCCAGTTTACATCACCACAATGGTCTCTGTGGATTGGTGGTGGTGGGAGACTTCATTCTAGTCATTCATAACAAACCAACCTAGTATGGGTGGCCCTGAATAATACAGCTTTGCTGGTCATAGCAATACACAAACTCTTTCACCAAGTTTAGGTATCCCTAATCAGAAAGGGGCTAGTTCATTGCAGGACAAAGTTCTTAGACAATGGTAATGTGTATTTAACTCTACATGACTAAGATTTTGGGTGTGGTTCTCTCTCTCTCTCTCTCTCTCTCTCTCTCTCTCTCTCTCTCTCTCTCTCTCTCTCTCTCTCTTCAATTTAAACTTATTTTGAATTATTTTTCTATCTACCTAATAATCTACATTGGTATATATATCTAATGAGCTACTCGTTTCTTACCCGTCAGTTGACTGATTTATTTATTCGTTGATATTCTCTATCATACCTTTGGTGACAGGAAAGTTGTGGTGTGAGGCACTGCTTAAAACAGAGGTATATCCCCTTTTCCTCTTAACCCCAGCACCTTAAAATAGAAATGTTTGTCAAACAGTAATATATATTACAATTAATTAGATATTATACTTCATAAATATGCACTTGTACACCATCATACTATATATCATTGTTTATTTAACTATTGGGTATCCATATGCAATGAAAAACAAAACCTTCATATCATCTAATATCACAGATATTTGCGTTCCCCATCTCCCCCCCCCCCCCCCCCCCCCCCCCGTAAACTTGTGACGCCCCGTAGGGATTAAATTGAATTTGATTG
The DNA here is from genome assembly GCF_036898095.1 of Palaemon carinicauda. Classification (NCBI taxonomy): domain Eukaryota; kingdom Metazoa; phylum Arthropoda; class Malacostraca; order Decapoda; family Palaemonidae; genus Palaemon; species Palaemon carinicauda. Next base: position 16,017,793 of record NC_090738.1, on the reverse strand, counting down.
AATATTGGGTTAACGGTTGCTCCAACCACTGCAAGGTTATTCAGTGGTTAGTATCAAACAAATTTGAAGATGAACAGTAGAAAGGGAACAAGAACGGATGAAATGTAAAAGTCGTAAAATGGGAGCAGCTAGGTTCAAAGGGACGTTGTAAATACCCTTTATCATTGCCTACAGCGTAATGCTTGAATTGTGCTGATGGTACACTGCTACTAAGCCCATAACGGGGCTCGAGTGTAACTGAGGCATAATATTGTATAGTATGTTTAATTTTTTTTTCTTATTCAACCAACCTTTGATACTGGCACAGCCCTCATGGAGGAGTCTGCCTGCTGGTTAGTTGATGTTTATTGGATGCAACATCAAATACTATCCTGATACCTTTGAGGAATATAGGCCCTATTTAAGGCACTCCCATAAGCTGCGAAAAAAGACTGAAAATGGGGTTTTGGAAATTTGGAAAAATAAATGGTATTAGAGAAAGTTAAGGAAAAGAGAAGGGTGACTACTTAAGTAAGAGAACTGTTATCATGTTTGGCTGATAGAAAGAGAAAGTTGATAGCCAGGCACTCCTTTTAGTCTTTGTTTCTATCTAAAAATAAATCTACATCATCGTCACTGTCTCTGTTAAGGCTAATAATGACAGATTCACCACTGTCATTTATGTTATCTGATGAACGATAACTGTTCTCGAAATCTCATGATCGACGTACTGCCCTTGCCCACACCTCGTCAGTGACTTAAACACATAAGCATAGGTATAATCAATGAATGTCTGGTAGAAAGGCTCAGTTTCTATGTGTAACACACAGAGTAACTATAACCAGTTACCCCTTCAAAGCAATTTGATAAAGAACAAATTGGCAGATTTAGAGAGGGGATCTCTTTTGATAATGGATTTTATGATGTAAAATTGCCCTGGTATATTGATAAAACTGACATCGTCTCATCTAATCATTTCATTTCACTTAAGGTATTAGACAGAACAGTAGAGTATCTTGGTAAAAAGGGTTTCATTGTCAAATACCAGGAAGTTTTTGATAAAAAAAAACTCGAAGATGACATAATCTAGGAAATTAAAGTAAGTCCTTCTGACTATCTTTTGTATATTTGGATTCCCCATAGACCAGTTATAAAATTAAAGAGCAAGTTACCACAAAAATAAGGTCAGTATTTAACTGTTCTTTAAAAACTCATAGGGAATTGCCCTCGCTTAATGAAGCCGCTTATCTTAGGATAGATTTAATGGGCTCAATACTGAAATTGCTTTTTGATTATTAAATTAAAGAATGTAGGGGACAAAAATAGATTTTGTTTCTTCTGGAAACGGGGAAATAAATTAGTATCTTATCGCTACAAAATAATAGTTTTTGGTTACAATTCTTCATCTTTTATACTAAATTTTGTTATGAAACATCACGCAGAGTTATCCTGGTGATAAGTGTAAAGAAATCTTAACTAATAACTTTTATGTAGATAATATTTATAACTGGTAATAACATTGATGAAATGAAAAATTTGTATAAGGAAGCCAATGATAGGATGGAACAAGAGGGCTTTATTTTAAGGTCTTGGAACTCCAATTCCGTAGAGTTAAGCGAAGAAATGACTTCTGATAGTAGATTTGTTGAACATTCTTGCGACGAAGATAAAGCATTGGGTTATAGATTCAATGTAAATAACGATTCTTTTAGTCTTGCGCCTTGTAAAATAGACCCAGAAGCAGACACAAAAAGAAAGATATTGTCACAAACTTCTAAAATATTTGATCCTTTGCATATAGTCCTTACTGTAACAATAAGAGGCAAAATCTTAATGAGAAAAATATGGAAATTAGATGTTGGTTGGGATCAAAATTTACCCAAAGACATTTGTGGGGAAATGAAAAATATTAGTAGAGATTTTGAAATGTTATCTGAAATTAAATTTCCTAGAGATTCCCTGTATGAACTAGAATCTTGTGGTTTTCACATATTTTGTGATAGCTTTGTGGAGGCCTATGGGTTTGTGGCTTATGCGGTTAATTAAAATGATAAAAGTTCTTATTTGTTCTCCAAACCTAAATTTGCTCCACTGAATAAGAGAAATTAGCACAGTGTCCCCACTATAGAACTAATGGGAGTTATTCTAGATTTTAAATGTTTACCTTCCTTACTGGAAGCCTACAATAACAAATTTTCAATTTATTAATATTTGTGTTGATGCAAGAGTGGTTTTAAATTGGCTATTGACCAGAGAAACTAAAATAAAAGCTAAATTTGTTAGAAATAGAGTACTTGAGGCAGATGGTCTTAAAGCTGAAATATCTAATATATTTCAACTACCTGTCTTATATCACTATGTAAATACAGAAGAAAATCCTTTTGACATGATAACCAGAGGTTTATCGTATACTAGATATTTAAGTAAATCAACTTATTGGCTAAAAGGTCCAGAATGGTCGAGTAATGATTTTGACAGTGGCCTCTTTACCCTTTATTGGGCATATCGCCTTACTATAAGACTCAAATAAGTACTGTATGCACCATGCAAATATATATAGCAAATTATGAACAATTGCTAAAAATTACCAGTTACTTGTTCAAATTTTGTTGTAGATTAAAGGGTGGTGATGCTAAAAAGAAAGCCTTCGAGTATTGGGTGAAAATTTCACAGAAGGAATACTTTTCAGGAGAATCAGATTTTTTACAAGGCCGTGCCAATATTACTAATAATATACTCCTCTAGTGTCCAATTTAACTTTATTTCTAGATTCATAGGGATAATTAAGTCTAGGGGAAGAATATCTAAATGTTTGTACTTCGACTTTGATGTTCCTAACCCAGTATTGCTTCCTAAAGAGCATAGGTTCACCTCATTGTTAATGAAGCATTGTCATTTGAAGGTACAGCACTTAGGAATAGGCATTACATTGAACTACCTCAGGGAACAGGGATTTTGGGTTCCCAAGGGTAGGTCAGCAGTAAAGACTGAACTGATTAGTTGTAATATATGTAGAAAATATAATGCCTTAGCTTACAGATACTCGAAGTTTACATATATGCCTAAACACCACATGAATTTAGTAAAGCCTTTTCAGCATGTAGGTATTGATTTCACCGGACACCTTTGGGATAAGGATGAGTTGAGTGGTAAGACCACAAAAATGTTCATATTAGTTTTCACTTGTCTTAACGTGTGCGCTGTGCATTTTGAATTTGAATTGTTACCAGACATGTCCCCTAAAAATTTGGTTCTCGCTTTCCAAAGATTTAGTAATATGTACACAATACCACAATACTTGTATAGTGACAATGCTAAATCTTTTCTCAAGGGTGGAAGTATCCTTGAAAGGTCTTTGGAGTCGCAGGAATTTCAGTCTTAACTAAGTAAATGTAATATCAAACACATTAAAATACCTTTATATTCAGCATGGGTTGGCTCTGCTTGAGAGAGATTGATTAAGAGTATTAAAAAATGGTCTTTATAAAGTAATAGGAAGGTGTAAATTAACTAATTTTGAATTATTAACTACCCTTTCTAATATTCAATTGGCGATAAATTCCAGGCCTTTATCATATAGATCAAGCTCAGAAAATTTAGAGTTTATAACTCCGAATTCCTTTACCAAATTGCCTGGTAATTCATCCCTCATTTTGAGAAGAGATGATGGTGATATTTGGTTGGACGACTCCACTCAACTTTCTCTAGAGAGAACTGTAAAAATACAGAAAGAAAATTATTGAAAATTTTAAGGAATTGTGATATGAAAATGATCTCTTAAGCCTGAGAGAACACAGTAGAAATTTGTATCAAAGTAAGTGGGAAAATAGAATAAAAGTTGGTGACAATTGTCTTTATTAAAGCAATTTGTAAGCCCAGACCATTTTGGAAGATGGGTAAAGTACTAGAATTAATATTAGGATTTGACAATAACATTTAGTAAGTGAAACTAAAGCAAGGTAATCGGGCTATAGAATATCATTCTATTTGTAATTTTTATCCTATGGAAGTGTCAGTGACACATGCTATAAGAGAAAGGCAAACCAGAGACAATTCAATGGAAATTGATATAGAAACAGGCAGCGTAAATAAACCTGAATCTATTCACGTTGAACAACGTGAGAGGTCTGTAAGACCCAAGAGAAAGGCTACCGAAAGGTTTTAATTTGACTAAAATGCTACTCACTGGAAACTTTTTCAGTGTGGGGATATACTTTATTAAATGCTCTATTCTTAATAACTTGAAATAAGGATCAAGGGCATTACAAATAATTACTTTTTAGGTAATAAACAAATAAAACTAATATATACGCAAATGAAAAATAAGATTAAGAGATAGCCTTTAGTAAACTAAGCTAATTTAGAATGTGTAAATGTTTAAATAAAATGCTACACTTAAAATAAAGTGAAGACTAACGTTAAAATTCTACACCTTTTGTAACGCGAGGATGGTATTGAAGCAACTGTTAGTCATACGTTTAATGTAGTGATGTTGGTAAGATTTGTTTAACAAAGTCGCTAGATTTAAGGTGGCCCTGATAACTAATATATGGTTCATGAAGATATTCATTGCAATTCTATAATCGCAATCCTTTGTGTTAGAAATTAGAAGGGATTGACATTTGTGGCCGACTGTGTCGAATAGCTTGACTCGAAGCATTATCTATTTTTCTTAATAGAATAAAAATAAATAACTTGATGCTACTTAGTATAGTAACTATTAGCGTTAACGATAAATGATTAGTAAAATTAATAACAAAATTAAACTTATAAATTAAATTACTTCAACTAGTAATTGCCTAATAGGCTGCAAGTTCGTGCGTGGGTAATATGTACCTTTCAAAGGTGAAAAGTAGATTACCTCGGAGGTTACCACAGCCACGGTGAACAGCTATTCAGTGCCCAGGTTGGTATCTACTATCAAAAGAAATTACCCAGAACAAAACTGAACGATCCAATTTCAAGACAACAATTTCGGAATACTTCAATCTACATACTTTGGTGATAAGTGCTTTATATCATTACGTATCTCTGGGCATGTCTAGGGAAAATGGTAATGTACGGCAATGTCACAAAGCTTAGTTATTATTAGTGTATCTACTCTAAAAGGTAAGTTTTTTTTTGGTTATTAAATAATTTTGTTTCGTAAATATAAGTAAGGTTGAAATTAAAATAAATTCCAACAACTGATTGGTAAGAACTGTATCTAAATCTATATAGGGATTTCATTGGTTATGAATGTGACCCAGTTTTATATTTTATTACATTGATAGTTTAAGACTGAAGCGTATCTTTCAATATATGTATATAGTCCAGACAGGAGTCGTTTCCGTAGTCTGGAGGTCTTTTCCTTCCAAAACTGATTGGTTGTTTTGATCCAATTTTACTTGCAGCAGGTAGTTATATTGTTTCGTAGTTTGAATATAAAACTTTCAATTTTGTGTTAAAATTGAGTATTGGTATAGCCGGGTCTTTTATGAAATAAACTTCATGCCTGATGTTTAGTTTATCATTTGTATTGGTGATAATTTTAGTTTATCATTTATATTAATCATAATTGTGTTACCGTTTTGTCCTATTATCCCTTGTTATGCAGGCGAGGAAGTAAAGCTAATGTAGTGTCCCCGGGTGTGGAGGTGTATGTTAATGCTCTGTATCGAAACTGGCTTAAAGCGGGAATCATTGTGTATCTCGCTGTTTATACTACGAAAATAACTTTTGTGGGTGTTTACTGTTGGTGATATTAGTGAAATCGAGTGTTAAAAGTCAGTGGTTTCTTTTGTATGTGAGGTCTGTGGCTAAAGGTCTGACCCAGCATTTTTGTGTTGGGGTGGGGCTACTTGAAAAGTCATTGAAAAATGATTCAATATGCCCATCCTTAGAAAAAGAAAAGATAATCTTAGTCCCGGGAAAGATCTCGATATATTTTTGAGCGAAATTGACACGATACTCCAAGGGAAGGAGGGAAAGAAAATGGCAGCAACTAACATGCAAGTGAACGTCACTGATGAAGAATGTGATGACGGAGGCAATCAGGGCTGGTGTGGGCATTGTGAGGTCTATGTCGAATATGGGATACAATGCGATGAATGCCGAAGATGGTACCACGATGAAGAAGCTTGCTCAAATTTAAGAGATGGCACAAGTGATATTTTTCAAAGCAGGAACATCATTCATAAATGTCCAAGATGTGTTGAGACTGCAAATCACAATGGTTCATGGGTCAGGCAATCATGGGAAAACATGACGAAACTAAGCATCAACATGGAAGAGATGAAGGTAAATGTACAACGACAGATGTCTGGTATTATGGATATGATAACTGCTCAATACACCAATATGTGTCAAAAAGAAATTGTTGAGTTGAAAGAGAAATTTACGGAATAAGAACAAGAGAATGTGACCAAAACCATATATGCAAGTACGTTGAAATAAAAAAAAAAAAAAAAAAAAAAAAAAAAAAAAAAAAAAACACTTTGGTCATAAAATCTACGGAGGAAAATACGGGACTTTGTAAAAGAAAGACCAACACGGGAAAACCGGGAAGACCGGAAAGCCCAGTTTTGTAGTTAAATGGACAACACTTTAGTGTTGGTTTTACTTGATGTGGACTATGTGGACTATGGAATTATCTCCTAAGGGTTCATTTTTTGAAGGAGTTTTTAGAATAGATTTCTTTGGAGTTTGGGATAATTGAGGAATTCCATTTAATTTTCTTCTTTTTGAATTTGAAGTTTGTTTTGGAGTAGATGTCAAAACAGAATTGTTATCCAAAGTTTCATTCAAAGTTTCGTTCATAATAAATGAATCAGGAGCAGGTGTAAACTCATTAATTCTAGGAGCCTTGCAACCAGATTTTTTGTCATTTCGCTTTCTTGATTTTCTAGACAGAGCAGTCAGATTTTTTTTTTTTTTATCATCTTTTGTTTGAAGACCTAAACTCAGTTTTACTGCTATGATATAACATTCAGACGATGAAGGACAGTTGCAAGATTCCTTAGGAGCAATAGTTACCGAATATTTATCTCCTCTAACTCCCTGAACTACAAAGCAACCAGCATCAGGCACATGAAATATACCCTTATTTTGAATAACTGTTTTAGCCAAAGACTTCTGAGGCAAACGTCTATGACAAACAGACTGTTCATTCTCTTTGTTACCATCTGCTTCTAAATTGCCAACGTCATCATTAACTATGCAATCCAAATTTGCTCTATTCTGGTCCGGAGATTTATCTTTATCATCATTGATATCAACCTGTTTATCACAATTAATAATACTATCAACTTTTTCAGGAAAATAATTTGGATCATAAATGTGTTTTATAATCTCATCTGGAGATAAAACATCATACTTTGGAATTTCATCTCTATCAATCAGAAGATGACTAAATTATTTTTTTCAGGCGATAACTGCCAATATTTGTTTACCACGACAAATTTCCAAATGATAATATTTTTGAAGGTGCCAAAATGAAAGCATGGTACAATCTGCTGGTCTTCTAACATTTTTATTTACATCCTTCAGCAATCTATTCAAAGACTCAGCAACGTTGTTTGTTATACTAGAAAAAGGGTCATAAAGATCAAATTCCTCAACAATCCACCTTCCTGCATAGTCTGTGATAGCATTTTTGACACAATTCTCAAAGTACTTATAGACATCTTTTGACCAATTTTTGGATTTATCTGCATACATTGTATCAGAATCCTCCCTTGTTTGAGCATTTAGAAAGTCTTCAGCCTCTTGAATATAAAATGCAATATTATCAGGTGGAACACCTGTGAATTTATTCTTCAGATTATATCTAATATCATTTTTAATGTGGTTCCAATAATACAAAACTTTAGCATTAGGTAATTCTTTTTCAACTGCATTAGTGACACCAATTTCACGATCAGTAACAAAGGCAAATCTATTTTTTGGCTTGCTGAGTGCAGGAATCTTTTCCTTCAAAGTTTAAAAAAAAAAGTTCATGACAAGATTGATATCTATGACTATGTATCAAAAATGCTATCGGAATGGAAGGCTCCTCTTGAAAAGCAACATGCTTACATGAAAGAACAGAAACATAAAAATCACAAAACTCGTGAGTAGTATCATAGTGAAAGTTAATTCTAGGTCGAACATTTCTACACTGTAAGAGTTTATTAACTTCTTTAAATATATCTGTGTCACCCAACATCAAGATCAATTCTGGATAAACAGTTACTGATAGAGTGAAGTTTGGAATACCATAAGCCAACTCTATCACATTGCCAATATCATCTCTACTTAATATTTTTTTTCTATCTTCATTTTTTTTTTCATATTTCTACATTGCTCCTTATTTCGAGCATTCAGTACACCTTGATCTAATCCAGAAACATTTTTAGTGACCTGGGCCCGATAAGCTTCAGCAGGTGCTTTAATCTGAACTTCTTTTCTAATTTCATTCAAAGTAGAAGGAGCTGTTCGAATGAATTGATTAGACTTGTCTTTTGAATTTCAATGAGCCAAAGGGACAGATGTGTTTTCATTGCCTAAATAGTGAACAATGACGAAATGCATTAAATTTGAAATCTTGGGTAAATACACAACTTTTTTTAATTTTGATGAATATTCATTTTTACCAGGCCCAGTCCTTGTATCAAAATATTTTTTTTTGGAAAACAGGATCTTTTTTTAGGTATCAATTTTACACCATGTCGTATCCAGTGATAATCATCACATTTCCAATCTTCACCAATTACTCTTGTATCAAAAACAAAAATCTCACCCCCTTTTGGTTTTATAGCCCGACTTTTAGAGATCTTATCTGAATTCTCAGTGAGTAAACAGCTATTTACAATTTGCAAATATTCCCCAAAACTCAAAGCGTTTTCTGGATCAGTGACTTGATATGCACTGGCTTGAGGGTGTCCTCCACCTATCTGTTTATGATTGTCCAAAGGAAATGATTGGTTACTGGTAGATAAATCAGTAACTTCTTTAGAGGAGTCAATTTCTCTATGACTAGCAATGTAGTGCTCAAGCATATCAAGTTCACATGCAAATATCACTACATCTACTTCAAAACAACACTAATTGTTTCAAACCATCAAGAAACACAACACAAGTCCCCCTAACAGGCCACAACCCCTAAAATACCTATAATTTACACTGTTCAAACTAGTCTTCCATTTCCTCGGAAAAGGAAGACTAGATTGATTAATTTCCCAAAAATAGCAATTTTAGCGTGTGGTGGTAATTCCCATAATCAATGAGATTGTTTCCAGATGTGGCTTTTAAGTTTTCAATCGACAATAGGATGGTGTATAACTGTAGCAGTGTGGTTTGAGTTCCAATTGGGGACACTGTAATCACCTATAAAGTGTTGTCCATTTAACTACAAAACTGGTCTTTCTGGTCTTCCCGTGTTGGTCTTTCTTTTACCAAGTCCCGGAAAATATGAAGGCTTCTGAGATCAAGAAAACAATCATGAAGAAGATAACCACGAATGCTGAACAGGTCAATACCTCTAAACAAGGCCACTTAGTAGTTAATTTTGCGGATAAAGCTGGGTTAGAAAAGGCTAAAAATGACTTAGAAGAGGTCAAGAATGGCATTAAGGTAGAAGTGGATAAAAAGGATCAACTTAAACCGAAGATCAAGGTATGCAATATTGATGAAAATGAAGATGATATAATTGGCAGTATAAAGGAGAAGAATGAATGGTTGAATATGTGTGAAAATGAAGAGGACTTTAAATTGATCGGGAAGTTTAAATCAAAACAAAGCTGTAAATCACATGTCATTATAAAGTGTAGTCCAACTATCAGGAAAGTTTTCCGTAAAAGGGATGATAGAGTATATACCACGCTTGGAGAATGCTGAAAAATTTATGATTCCTACAATGTATTTCAGTGTTATAAATGCCAGGAATTTGGTCATACTGCCGATAGTTGTAGCAAGACTCAGGTATTTGCCAATTGTAGCCAGGAACACCGAACCACGGATTGTAGTGTAAATACGTTAAAGTATCATAACTTCTCAATGAGGAGTTACAATGATACGAATCATAAGACATATGATGAAAACTGTAAAGTATACAAGGAGCAGCTCACCAGGATAAAAAATAGAACCGATCATGGACTCTAGCCCATTGATTAAGTGTGGTCGGATAAATATTCAATTGGTGGGGAATAAAACCATAAAGATTAGAAATTTTATTTATGAAATGGAATTAGATTTATGCTAATTAACTGAAACTTGGTTGCAGGGAAATATTAGTGATAACTCAAAGATTCAGGAGATGACGCCGTGTACTCACAATTTCTACCACGTACCAAGAAAGGATAAAACTGGAGGAGGAGTGGGTGTCTTCGTGTCGAAAACCTTCTCCAGGGTTTCCATCATAAATTAAATAGTATTTGAAACGTTTGAATATATTTATTTAAAACTGGCAAGAAACAGAAAGGTATTGAATATAATATCATTGTATAGACCACCAGGGAGTAATATGAGGAAATTCATTGAATTTAGTATTTTTGTGGGTGTGGTGGACGATATTAAAAATACATTAATTGGTGGAGACTTTAATTGTTGGGTAGATGGTAAAAATAATGATAAGGCAAAAGAACTCATGGAAGTATTTGAGATGTTTAATTTAATAAACAGTGTTTTGGTATCAACGTCAACAGGTGGTCATACACTCAACTTGGTCATATGTGGGAAAGATTCTGACCTAATAAGAAACCTTGAAATGGAACCAGACTTTGAGATCTCAAAAACACATAAACTCATCACTTTTGATTTTAATATAAACTGCATGAGAGTATTGAAGAAATGGATCACATATAGGGAACGGGAAAATTTCGATGCTGAGAATTTTATTGAAGCTAATGTAGCGCAAATGTCTTGTGAGAACATACAGTGTGAACATATGGTAGATAGAGAATGTGTTGGGTATTATACCAAAAAATATAATGACAATTTTGGAAAAATGTATGATACCAAGTGTCCTATAAAGAGCAAACAAATAGTTGTACACGAAAATGTTGGATGGTATAATAGTGAGCTATTAAAGGCAAAAAGACGTAGACGTAAGATGGAAGGTAGATGGAAAAGAGCCAAATCCTTACAAGCCAGAAATCTATATAAGGCCAGAAATGACTATAACATCCTGTTAGAAAAAACAAAAAGAAAATTCTACAACGGCGAAAGCAAAAAAAAAAAAAAAAAAACTAATAACATGAGGGAGTTTCACAAAAACCTAGATGATTTTTGATGGGATTAAAGAAAAAAATATGTCTTGCCTGATAATGTCTGTGCAAAGGAATTTGCTATATTCTTCAATGAAAAAATGCATAAAATTTATAGAGGTTTCCCCCAAAATCACTTAGGAGGACAGTCAGTTATGCCAGTGAAGGAGGGTAAGAAGTTAATAAAATTTAAGGAAATAAATATGTGTGATTTGTTAAAGGTTATGAGAGAGATGAAGAATACATATTGTGGAAACGACCCTTTCCCAAACAGTTCAATAAGTGAAGCTCCAAACAAGCAAGTTGTATATAATATTTACCTTAATATAATTAGCCTAAGTATATCACAATCCTGTTTTTCTAGCTGTGAAAAAACTGCGTTGATCAAACTAATATACAAAGGAAAAGGTGATGTAAACGAACTAAATTCATATAGGCCCATTTCAAATTCATCCTACATGTCGGAGCTTATTGAAAAATCATAAGTGAGCAATTATGGGCGTATATTGATGAGTTACAGGTATTCCCGGAAAATCAGTCGGCCTACAGAGCTAATAACTCTAGAGAAACTACCTTATGCTCAATAATGAAGTGTGGAATTTTGATTATGTTAGATCTTAGTGCTGCTTTCGATACTGTTGTGCACGAGTACTTACTTGACGACTTAAAGTCCATTGGAGTTACTGAGGAAGCACTGAAATTTTTGCGAAGCTACTTAACGAACAGGAAGACTAATGTAGAAGTTTCTTGAAACCGATCCAGTGAGAGAATTCTTATGAAAGGTGTACCACAGGGTAGTGTTCTGGGCCCTATCTTATTCAACATATATACTATCGAGCTATCAAACATCTTGAAAAAACAAAAAGTGGGCTTTAAACTATATGCAGATGTTACTCAGTTCTACCTTTCAATTTCAACAACACAAGATACAAAGAAGAAAATTGATGAGAGGATGCAGAGGAAAAAGCTTAAATTAAATGATGATAAAACAGAATGTATGTTTTTGGCACAAAGGTGGCTTTGAAGAATTACCAGTTATTTCAAAGTATAAAAATTGGTGACGCTGATGTTAGGATTGTGCCTGTTGTGAAAAATTTGGGTGTACTGATATATTGTAATTTGTCAATGAGGGATCAAGTAGTGAACACAGTGAAAGTGTGTAACTATCACCTGAGAAACATAGTATTTATTAGAAAATATTTAACAGAGGTCAGTACAAAAATTTTAGTGATGAGTCACGTAATATCAAGGCTTGATTATTGCAATTCTCTGTACTATAAATTGCCCAATACACTACTAAGAAAGCTTCAAAATGTGCAAAACCAGGCGGCTAGACTGATAAAAGGCGTTAAACCTCGGGAGGGAATAATTCCTGCACTGATCAATCTCCATTGGTTACCTGTTAAGACTAGAATTGAATTTAAGATTTGTTTGTTGACTCACAAAGCACTTACAAGTGATAAGCCTAAATATCTTCGTTATTGCTTGGTCCCTTACCCTCAAGCTACTAGCGCTGCTGTAAGAGTTAGACAAGCTGACGACCCATATAGACTATTCGAAATTAGTGTGAATCATGCAATAGGAGGAAGAACGTTTTGTTATGCTGCACCGAGACTCTTCAACGACCTTCCACTTAATGTCAAGAATAGCAAAAATGTGGTAGCTTTCAAGAAAAACCTGAAGACTTATCTCTTTGGAAAGTGTTATAATTGTGATCTGAAAACTATTAAGCCTGAATACAAAAGCTATCGAATAACTGAAAAGATACAGAGCAAAATATTAACTGGACACACACCAAGGCCCGCCTGAACAGACTCTTTGTGTCTGATGGAGGGCGAGAAATAAACCCCTAAAAGATCAAGATAGTGAGATACACTCGGATTCGCTAAACTTAAAATTTGCATAAATTTCATGCATAACTTCATTACAATTTAAGAATTGATTGTATTGTTTAATTCTTTTCTAATTATAATTTATTCTCTTCTGTAAATGAATCGACGTTGTTTGTATGAGTTGCATAATTCTTTATTCCTGGTAGGCTATGTGCTTCACAGTTAATCTTTAGCTTGGCTGGTACTAAGACTGGTGAGGGTAAAAGAGGGAGCCTATAGATTGACCTCTGTTTCATCAGCATCCATTGCCTAGCCCTACCTGATTCTAGCTTGGGTGGAGAGGAGGTTTGGGTGCTGACCACAAGTATATAGTATATGGTCAGTGTTTAGTCAAAGCATTGTCCTGCTAGCAGGGGTAATGTCACTAACCACGTTTTGCCATTCATGAGTGTCCTTGAAACCTTGTCTTAGTTGTATGTTATCCCATGTTAAATATTTCCAAAATCCGTTTCTAAAAGTTAGTTAGTCTCTGGTTAGTCTGCCGTGAAATAATAATGTAACAGTCGTTCATGTATCTTATTTTATCACCTATTTAAACCATCCATACTTCATATACAAATCTATATTGAAAAAAGTGTAAAACGCATTACACGAGAAAAGCTGAAACATGTGTAAACGTTTCAGTGGAATGAAATCCTGCGTTTAAACAGAATCCTACGAAATTAAAGTTTTGTTACTTTCCTCCAAGTGGAATGAGATCCGCACACCGACGGGAATAAAAATCCTAATCAAGGCTTAATTCATGCGGTGATCTTGGTACCAGGAAGTCTGTCGTTTAAGAATTATTTTTTTTTTCCTTGCGATTTTTGTAATCAACTGCCAAGAGGGTAAATCACAAACATAAGCTAGGAAAATACTTGGATATTTTTGTCTAATGAAAAATGATGGATCGTATTACATATATGTATATATACATATTTGGATTATGATGAATATATATCACATTGATTGAAATCACGAGCGTTAGTGATATATATTCATCATAAATAACCACGTGATGCAAACTTACAATTCAGCTATCATGATAGAGATGGGTTTATTTCAAATCTATGAACAGATTCCTGAATTTGACAGGAATATGTATGGTGACTTGTCATAAACTTGTATATCTCTTGATAGGTCAGTTGGTAGAGTCTTCGCAGGTATGGTTTCGTCTGACTACTTACTTACTTTGATGGCTGCTTTTCCGGTCCCATATAGCAGGGGAACTGCACTCCCTAAAAGACCTCCAATGTCATTTTACCTTGTTTGTTCAGAGTGTTTAAAGTTTCATATCGCGCATTGTTCATTTACTGTTAAATCGTCACTGTTGTATGTCTGTTGAAATAAGAAAGTCTTCAGTTTTCCTTTTGAAAGCCTTAATGTCTTCAATCATTCGAATGTTTTGTGGGAGCTTATTATTTAGCCTCGGGGCCGCATATTTAAAGGCTCTTGAATCTAAAGTAGACATATATCTAGGTTCCAACCGTTTGAAGTCATCTGTAACTATTCTCGTGTCGACACGATTTGTTGGCTACGCAATATGTAGCAATTCTCTTAAGTATTTTGGACGACTGGTTCTGATAACTTGGTGGGTTATTGTACATATTTTAAATTCAATTCTCGCTTTAATCGCTTATTATATAGCCTCGGGGCCGCATATTTAAAGGCTCTGGAATCTAAAGTAGACATATATCTAGGTTCCAATCGTTTGAAGTCATCTGTAACTATTCTCGTGTCGACACGATTTGTTGGCTACGCAATATGTAGCAATTCTCTTAAGTATTTTGGACGACTGGTTCTGATAACTTGGTGGGTTATTGTACATATTTTAAATTCAATTCTCGCTTTAATCGGCAGTCAGTGTAAATCAATTAGTATGCGGGTGATCCGTTCTCTTGGTGGGACACCTTTTATCAGTCTTGTTCCTCTGTTTATTGTGTTTTGTAATTTCAAAAGTTGCCCTTTTGGTAAATTGTAAGTTGCAGTAGTCAGTCCTGGTAATAAGTTTATGAGAATTTTCTATGAATGCAATATTAATTGGATGATAACCAGCAGTTTTTATTACATTGTTTATTTGGGCATTTAGAGACAGTCATGAAATACACCTAGATCTCTAACTTTACTAGATATCGGCACCGAGTCATTATTTATGTTCATTTGAATATCTCCCAAGTTTCTCACGCTTTCTCTTACCCACCACCATGAATTCAGTTTTGTTCTCATCTAATTTTAGTTGTTTAAATGTCATCCATTCTCCAACACTATCAAGGATTCGGTTTAGAGTTTCAGTAGTGTCATCTATATCATTTATGTAGAAGTAAAATTGTGTGTCATCCGCAAATAGTTTGAACTTCACGCCATACCTTTGTAGTATTTTCGATAGACCAATAGTATAGATGCAGGATAAGATTGGGCCAAGTACACTCCCCTTAGGTACCCCTCTGTTTAAGGGTTCATATGATGAATAAGAGTTTCCAATTTGTATACTAAAATTTCTATCAACTAAGTAGTCTTATAGGTATTCGAAAACGATCTTCAACACCGATGGACCGTAGATCATTTATTAGCAGTTCATGCACAACTGTATCAAAAGCAGCACATTTATTTTTATGCATCATTTCCAGCATACCATTTACAACAGCAGATGGCTGTCTGAGGTAGAATATAGTTTTCTGTGAGCAGGTTGGTTGTCAGGCAAAGCTTCTATTACTTCTAAGCTATTGAATAGTTATTTAAGAATTACATATTTAAGCGCTGATTCAAAATGGGTCTATATGAGCTTAATTCCTGGTAGTCCAGTGCATTTTTCAGAACTGGTGTGACTACAGCCATTTTCTCAGATTTAGGAAACTTGCATTCATCAATGCTTGCATTTGCTATTCTCATTATTATTTCGGCTAGACTAGAAAAGTTTCTCTTTCCAATTACTTCAGATATTGGCATAGGATCGATTGCACGGTTTGTTTTCTTTGCTCTCTTGATGATTATGGTGATGTCATCTTGTGTTATGTAGTTGAATCGTATTAATTTTGTCTGTGTGCCTGGTGGATCATTATTCTGATGTTGAGTATTACAAATGACATAGTTATATTTTCAATTTGGTTTTTAAGGAATACTAGAAAATTAGGCAGGGGTTCGACCCTCTGCCCAGCCAGAAGCTATTACCATCAATGAATTCCAGTGACTATTTACATTGATTGAAATCTTGAGCGTTAGTGATATATATTCCCACACATACACATACATTTATATATTATTACATGATTATGGCTCCCGGGTCTGGACACCAAAAATATATTATATTATGACTCGTGACCGGGAACCAAACATATAATATTATATATATTACGACTGGCAAGTTAACCCACCTCTCGAATTCCAAACTCCCTTGTTTGCTTGTACATTAAAACTATTACTTTCAGATATTAATACACAAACTCTGAGACAGTTAAAAAACTCCCAGACAACTCCCATACAGCAATATACAAGACACTGAATATCCAAAGGTCTCTTTTAAGTACATTCAAAACCAAACTGGGTATTTATTATTAAGACGTAATCAAACTAAACTCTCGCTATGATTCGTTAACAGGATACAAGCGTACCTATTCTAAACAATGGTGATTGGAATAATACACTGTTTACAAAAATAGATATATTCTATATAAATTACAACACTTTGAAAATGATTTACACAATAACAAAATAAATCACTTGAAATATTAAGTCTGAACGAAACTTCAAGACAAAAATGTTACGATTTGATAATTATGTAATAACTGAACTATTATATCTGAACAAACCTTAGACTAGGAAAAAAAAAACACCTCTGAAAATTATACATTCACTTGTTTCACTTGAAATTAAATCTGAGTACAATATTTAAGTTTGACACTTAATGAATAATAGATAACCAGATCACAATATAATTACCTAACTCTCAAGATAGTTTTTATAAGTACTCGCTACACACTGTATATGTGGTCACAAATCATTTTGGAGAGGACACACTATAGGGATTGAACACTTTTAAAACAATACTCAGAGCTGCATGTGAGAGAGGGAGAGGGGAAGAGAGGGCTGTCTCAAGGCTGCTATTATTCATCTGTTAGTCTAACACTGGGGTTGCTTTTATGAGAGATTTGGCTAATTCCAGAAGATTCCAGCATTGGGGGCTGGTGTGGGGGTGGGGGGGGGGGAGGGTGTCGGTTAACAAGTATTGCTCTCTTCAAATGCTACTCACGTCACGCCAGACGGCTCTCTGTCAGCTAGCTCTGCCCACTCCTTGTCCCCGAAATAAAAAAAAAGATAACATCCTATCACAAGGTCTTTTGAATAAATTCCAAGCAAGCGATACAATGCGTATTTTCTCGCAAACGTGAAGCAATACCTCGTACAATGTAAAATAACATACTATAAGCCCTTGTTCATATTGTGTGTGATCACTCTCGAACATGTTACGTAAGACTTAGTAACAAAAATGAGAGATAAAAAAGTTAATTCTTAAAAACAACGTAAATTTACATATACTGACTTGAATAGAGAATACAATGAAATTAACGACGAAAATCTTGTGTAATTTACATAATATACTTGATTCTACACGAGGGGAGCTCGTCTTAAGAGCTAGCCATTCGTCTCTTCAATGCACAAACAGAATAAAGTTAAAAAATGAATAAACTACTGTATTTATTCTACACTTGACCAGTTTCATAAGAATATATATATTTAAATATAACTGTGTGTATATTTATGTATATATATATATATATATATATATATATATATATATATATATATATATATATATATATATATATATAAATATATAACTTTTATTCAAAATGTGTCCTATACATTAAGTTCAATGATGTTCGAAAATAACAAATGATGTGTCCTCAAATCCATGATATTACGTGGACTACCAGAGTCAAAAAATTGTGTAAATGATCTGTGTTCTAAATTTACAGCATATAATGTTGGTCGTAACTCATTTTGGTTCATTATTGTGTGAATTTGTTGCAAATCTACGGGAGCCTGCTCTGATTTATTTGATTCGGCCGTGTGTTTCATAGGAAATCTATTGCCTCACAATGATCTGATAAAACATTAAATGGATTATTTGATACTACTGATGTTGATACGAATGACCCAACATCACTCTCTTCCCCATTGTAATTAATTATGTGGTATTTGCTTTGCTCTGCACATTCTGAAAATTAGCCTGACCTTGTGAGTCACTATTTGTTTGTTTTTGATTTTGAACTGCATTGACGTTTGGCTGTTTCTTCTTATTGAACTAAGGATTTTTCTTTTTATTTCCATATGGAATTGACTGTGGAATTGACTGTGTGTTTCTAGGATTCTGCTGTTGATTACACGAGTAGCATCGACTATATGAATGAGTTGAACTATTATGTATCGAACAGAATCGCGTTCTGCAGTCTGCGATCAAGTGACCTTGACGTTTGCAATTATAACACATCATTCCTGCAACTTGACTATTATTAACTACGTTTACATGTTGTGGCTTAGTTTCATTTTTGGCTAAATTTTGTGTAAAGAAGGGATCTAGACCAGTACACTTAGACATGTGTATCTTTATCTGTTTATATACATCTAATTCTGTACTTTCGGGCGTTAACTTTTTATCAAAACACCGCGCTAAAGCTTCTGGCAACATAAGTGTCATGCAAGTTAAATACATTAATCGTAAGAAATCCTTCACGGCTATGTTATCTCCAGTAACCCAAGTGGAATTACCTAAAATGTCCTGTTATTCGTTAAGCGTATCGGCAATGAGAGCTGCTCTCTCTATAACATTAAGCCGAGTCATAGTGGTTTGATTAAGTGTATTTCGTAATGTTAAAACTACATCTAAGGCTTCCTCACCGCCATAGATCGCACATAGCCTAACTTTAAAATCGTCCCATGTAACTGCCTCTTGAAAAGAAACTCTCCTCAGATACGCACTTGCATCCCCTTTAGAAAAGTCTATAAAACTTTTAGCTTCTTGCACTTTTACAAATGGGTCTATAATATATTTAGCATTTAAGTGAGCATCAACGGAAGAGATCTAAAACTCGACATTCTGAGGTAAGAACCCATTGACCCAACCTTGAAAAGGAAGGATAGCTGAACGAGCACTTACTAGGGTAACTAAGGGGGCGGGGATGGGGTTACTCGGTCCGGGGGTGGGGTTACTTGGTCTGGGATTTACAGGAGGTGTCATGTTTTCTTTACTTTTGTTTTATCTCTACGATTCCTTGCAATCCTATCAATATCTCTATATGAATACAGACGTCCACAGCGTAAACGCATAAGCACTATACAATAAAGATATGTTGCAGATTATAACACAATCCCCCAAAACAATGATACTAATATAAAGATATTTCCCGAGAACTTCTGAAAGAAAACGGAATTAGCACAGAGAAAAAAAAATCTAGACGAGAATTCGAAGTTGAATACAGTTTCCTTTAATGAAGGAAAAATGAATATTTGCAAACAACTCACCCCAGCAATAATGGACGATGGTCTCGTGACAACAACACTTCACTGCCAAAAACTGAATGAATAAAGATATGTACTTAGCTTTTCAGTTTATATGGGTGAAGGGCGATGACGTCATTTCTTCTCTCTCTCTGATTTGCGAGAGTTTAGCTGTGTTGATGAATGTTTTCAATTTGATATCCCGTTGTATTGTTGAATATGTTATTTCATGGATATGATTCTTGAATGTTTTAGTAAACGTTGATAAAGTTGAATGCCCTTCCTTCGTATTTTTAAGATGTTGATTGAAGATCCAGTTCCTCAGTTTGTATACTATTTATAGTTGATTTTCGATGCGTTCATTTCTTCGGTAGACGAAGATACTTCGTCGAAATTGTAGATTCATTACTGTTGTAACTGCTAAGTATTACAGTTTAAATTACTGGTTCTTAAAGTTGATATCTCTGGTTCGTAAAGTTGAATCGCTGCCACCAATTGTTGGTGTGGTACTGTTATAAACACACATTAGAGTTCTATCTCATGTCTCTTCAATGTGATATATATAGTTGTAGACTTGTAGGTTATTTCTTCTGAATAAGTCTATGTAAGTTAACTTTTAAACAGTTTATTAGTAGCTCCATCACAGGAGTATGGATAGTTTGGTCGGATGACCATTCCGTATGACAATTGAATAAGAACTGCTAAAAATATCAAGTTTGGTGATAACATTTCATTAGTTATCTCAGCATTTTACATAAATATGATAACACAACATTACTACCGGAAGCCATCTGGTTCCGTTGAGACACTCAACTGTTTCTCACGGGATGCTTGTATTGTGTTTACTCTTCATACAAAATGTTACATTGCAAAAGTTTAGCTTCGTCTTGACTTTCGTATCCTGTTATGACTTGGCGTTCCCACACTCTTCTCCTAACTTCTCCATTGATCCCTTGGGTCATTGATTTTATTATGTAATTATTACACATTTACTAGATGCTACGTCGCCACAGGAGGGTAGGCCTCAGGTGGCTTAGAAAAAGGGTATCATTGTTATTTTATGTTTACAACTCTAAACAATTTTCAACACATTTAAAGATAACCTAATATAATCTCTGGAATATCAATAAATTACAGAATGGTGCATTGATGAATTCTGTCATATAATGATCGTAAAATCTACCAAAATGATAAGAATCCATTATAAAGTAGATAATTAAAGGGAAACTTTATACCCACATGTTTGTTATATATAAAGCTTTCCGTAAAAGTTTTATTTTACATGGATTGTATTATATAACAGGCTATATGTTTCTAGAAAAGAAGGGGATTAAACCCTTTTAATTCTCAAATCTTCACTCTCTCTCTCTCTCTCTCTCTCTCTCTCTCTCTCTCTCTCTCTCTCTCTCTCTCTCCGCTCTCTCTCTTTCTCTCTCTCTCTCTCTCTCTCTCTCTCTCTCTCTCTCTCTCAAAGCACACACGCACACAAATATAGACGCTATTCTAAGAAAAGGTTGAAATGATGCACCGTTTGTTAGTTTGCAGACAAAAGAAACAGCTCTTAAATTCCGTTCTTTACACATTGTTAGCTATCATAAGACAGGATGGAAAGTGTACTTATAACAGAGAGAGAGAGAGAGAGAGAGAGAGAGAGAGAGAGAGAGAGAGAGAGAGAGAGAGAGAGAGAGAGAGAGAGATTACAAGGATTTTGAATGTCTCAATGACTTTTAGTTCGTCCGCGGAGACTTCATTTGCGCTTGGTAGAGCGAAATAGGTTTTTTTCTTTTTATGATATTGTCTAACTTATTCATGAACTTGTTTACCATGTCACTATTCACTATATCCGCTGCAAGTCTGCTCCATATATTTACTATTTTGTATGAAAAGAGAAATTACCACATTGAGTGGTGTTGTATCTTATTAATCCCAGTTTGTATCCGTTACCTCTAGACTGATTTGTGTTAAGCGTGAAGAGGTTGTTTTACTCTACATTTTTTATTCCTTTGAGAATTTTGGAAATCTCTATTATCTATCCCCTTAGTCGTCAGGTCCAAACGTTTCATTCTCCATTTATATACAAATTGTCATACTGTTGAAACTGGTTTTGTGATACAACCTTGTATTGCTTTCGGTCTATCTACAGTATCCTTCTGAATACTTGAAGCCTAGAATTGGACTTTGTATTCTATATGTGGTCTTATTAGTGATGTATACAACTGTAGTACAATGTCTTTGTTTCTATATTTATGTAACCTGTTAGTTTCTGTACTTTCTTTTCAACTTTTATGCTATATTCGGTGAGCTACATTTTTTTTTATTAATAATCCCTAGATCCTCCTCCTGGCCCGTTTTCTATATCATTACACAGCAGTCAGTAATCTGTTTCTGAATTACTATAACCTATGTGCATAAGTTTGTTGTAGTCCACATTTGTTATTCCTTTAAGAATTTTGAGTGCCATTATTGGCTGTCACTTTAGTCGTCGACTTTGTAGATAAAATAAGTTCAAACGGTTCATTCTCCATCTATATCCAAAATGACTTAGTGTTGTAACTAGTTTGATGGCCCTGTCTTGTACTTCTTCCAGTCTATCTTTATCCTTCAGAATACTTGGAGCACATAATTGGATTCTGTATTGTAAAGCTGGTGTTACTAGTGATGTGTACAGCTGTAGTATAGTGTCTTTGTTCCTGGATTTGAATTGTCTGTTGATATAACCTATTATTATTATTATTTTTTTTTGCTTTCTTATCAGCTATGCTCTGTTTGGTGAACTTGAAATCCTTGCTAATAACAACGCCGAGGTCTTCCTCCTGGTCCAAACTCTATTTCATTACCCAGCAGTGAGTAATCTGTTTTTTGGATTACTATAACTCATGCGCATAGCTTTACGTGTCACACATTTGAAAGGTATTTGCAATTTTCTGGACCATTTCCCTACTTAATTAGATCCTCTCCTAGGGCTATTACAATTTCTTAGTCTGCAGTGTTTATGCCTGGATTAATGTCGTCGGTAAATTTGTCTATTCTTCTAGTTAATTCTAAAACTATGCCGTTAATGTAAGTTAGAAATAGTAATGGGCCAAGAACATATCCTTGAGGTACTCCGCTTGTAACAATTGCCTACTCTGAGGCTTCTCCATTGATTACAACTCACTGTTTTATGTTTTTCAGCCAATCTATGATCCATTCAGCTGCATCATACGTGATCCCTATTGCTCTAATTTTAACGAATTTTTTTTATGATGGTCTTTGTCAAAAACTTTAAAAATCTAGTTATACACCCAACGTTTGTCATCTATGCTAAACATGTTTTGGAAAAACTCCAAGAGTTATCATACAGGACCTCTTTTGTCTAAAACCACGTTGGCTGTCTATAAGAAGATTGTTTTTCTTTATGTGTTCTGCTATTGAATCTACTATAATTGATTAAACATAATGTCAAGTCACTGGGGTTTTACACACAAGTCTGTAATTGCCAGGTTCTTCTGTTGGTCCCTTCCTGAAGATTCTAGAAACATTGCCTAGTTTCCAACCTTGAGGTGCCTTTCTTTAATTGGCTGCCTTTTGGATCATTCTAGTTCTATGATCTCTCCGGGATGAATATCATATGGACCTGGTGACTTACACCTACTGAGTCCTTCTATTTTCTTTTTGACATTTTCCATTGTAAAGGTGATTCAGTTTTTAGTGTTTTTGTCCCTTCATTTTTGATAGCTGCTTCATAGAGGGTCGTTGATTTTTCCGTAGTAAATAGGCTTGTGAAATATGTATTCATCAGTTCGGCATTTTCCTAATCATTTGTTATAAGATTACCGTCGTAGTCTCATAACAAGCTAAGGTAGATTTTGTACGGTCATTTGCCGTTTATATGTGCAGAAAATTCTTTCAGGTGTTTTCACAAGCTGGAGCCACTCTTTTGTCTTCATTGGTCTTGGCAATTCTAACTAGTTTTTTAACATTTCTACTTAACTTTTTGTTTTGAAATTTCACGAATTGAGGGCTGTGGACCCATTGATTTGTTTTCCATCTCTGCTTCTTATTGCAGTAGCTTTTTATCTGTTGAACCATTTGGATTGTGGAGCTCCATTTGGTAAAAACTTTCTATGATCCATACATTTAGCCTTTTTCTTAGTATTTTCCTGCAAAATAGTGCCATTCTATATCTATGTTTCCGGTTTCATTGTATTCTAAATTATTGGTGTATTCCTCTAGTTATATCCGGTTACATTTTCTGTAGTCTAGCTTTTTATAATTTTCTTTTTTTTTTGAATGAGGAATATTTACCTGAAAACTAACTATTTTATGGTTACTTTTTCAATATTTTTTCCTAATGAGATGTTGCATACTAAATTTTATTTTGTTGTTGATTCTATATCAAGTATATTTTTTCCCTTGGTTGTTTTATCGACCCACTGGTGAAGGATGTTATTGTTGACAAAATCTAGTAGCCAATGTCCCTCAGTGTATGATTAATAGTGTCTTAGTTTGCTACTGCATTGAAGTCTCCCATTAGGACAGCTAGCTTATTGTTCACCTTTTGTCTAAGTTGTCTATACAGCGCTTCGTCCTGTTCTTGTAATTGATGTGGTGGTATTTATATTACTATTATGGACATGAGAGAGAGAGAGAGAGAGAGAGAGAGAGAGAGAGAGAGAGAGAGAGAGAGATGAGAGAGAGAGAGAGAGAGAGAGAGTTACAAGAAGTTAGAAGGATTTTGTATGTTACAAAGAGTTTTTAGTCCACCCGCGGAGATTCCTTTTGCTCTTGGGTAGTGCGAATTAGTTTGTTTGGAGTGTTTTATAATCTTGTCTAACTTATTGTTGAATTTGTTTACCGTGTTATTATTCACTACATAGGGTTCAAGACTTTTTAAAGGTTTAAAAGCCACTCTTGAATGGCAGAGACAAGGAAAAGAGATATTTCCCTAGCTAGCCGGACAATACCCTAGAGATGAGCCATACCCCATTCTCCAGGGAGTGCCAGGCAATGGGCTCTCTCTCTCTCTCTCTCTCTCTCTCTCTCTCTCTCCTCTCTCTCTCCTCCTCCTCCTCCGCCTCCTCCTCCTCCTCCAGGCAATGGCTGCTGATGATTTAGCAGGTAGACCTATAGGCTCTCCAAAAACCCCAATCCTTAGCTCATAAGGATGTTGAGGTTGTACACAATACAAAAAAACTTTGGAGTTTGACCGTGACCTGTACTCCAGTCCGGCAGATGCAAGTAGGGACGTTTCCTATGGGCCACCAAAACCCTGTTCCATGTACGAGTATTTGCTATTTTAATCGGTGTTGTATCTTTTCAGTTGCACTTTTTATCCATTATCTCTGGACTGATTTGTACTAGAGTGAAGAGGTGTTTGGCGTGAAGGGATTGTTTTAGTCAACAGTTCTTATTAATTTAAGAATTTTGTATGTTCCTATTAGTTGCCCGCTTAGTCATCGAGTTTGTAGATCAAATAAATTCAAGTGTTTCATACATCGTCTATATCAAAATTGTCTTATTGTTGGGACTGGTTTGGTGGCTCTAGCTTGTACTGCTTTCAGTCTATCTATATCCTTCTGAATACCTGAAGTTCATTATTTGACTCCGTTTTATAGATGTGGTTTTACTAGTGATGTGTACAGATGAAGTGCATTGTCTTTGTTCCTGTATTTGAATTGTCTCTTAATTCAACCTCTTAGTTTCTGTACTTTCTTTTCAACTGTAATGCTCTGTTTAGTGAACTTCAAATCTTTACTAATAATAATGCTGAGATCTTACTCCTGGTCCACCCTTTCTATTTCATTACCCAGCAGTGAGTAATCTGTTCGTGGGTTACTTTAAACTATCTGTAGAACTTTGCATTTCTTTGAGTTGAAAGGCGTTTACCATTTTCTGGACCATTTACCTAACCTAAGCAGATACTCTCTTAAGGCTTCTACATCTTCTGAGTTCAGAGAGAGAGAGTTTTACGGGCAGATGTAATGATAATGAACTTATATATTATTAAAATTGAAAAGTGTATCCTTTCCAAAAGTGTGAGCTACGAGAGAGGAAATCAATTAGTAATTGGTCCAAGATGTCATCACCTCATAGTCGTTACTATTTTGGAGACAATCCCAGCCTCAACGAAGAGTTTATGCTGCAATGAAGAAATTATTTAATTCTTGACAAACATGTTATTGTTTAATTTTTGTAGTCATCATTTTTAAGGTGGCGCAACAGGAAGCCTAGATTGCACCAGAAACTTATTTTTGACCAAAGTTGGTGTTTTTAAGAAAATCAATCTGGATGCCGAATGAAAATAATTCCTTATATGGAACGGACGATTGCCTGTCGTAATTAGTTCTGCTCATATATAGGTATATAGATTTCAAGAAGAGAATGTCTAGAGGAGATAAGCCTAGAGGAACTATGCCCGGACGAGGTAGGAACCCCATCCTGATGTGATAAGAACAAAACCGCAAGACCACAAGTAAAATAGAGACAGTCCCATCTTGAAGCCACCCCTTATGTGACGTTTTAAACTTCGAAGTCATTGTGCGATGTATGCTTCCATGAACTTCACACTTACTACAACGACGTTCTCAATCTTGAAGCCTCCGTACCAGTATCAATTCAGCAGCTGCCGAAAACTCTACATTCCATCAAGCATTGTTCTAGTTCCGGACTAGTTCCGTTATTTATCAATATTTCTTATTGATTCAATCTGTCATTTAAAGTAACAGAAGAAGCAAAATGGATTGCCTTAGTATATGACTTTGTGAACAAAAGTATTGTTTTTTTTTTTTTTGTGATTTTTTATATTCATTTCTAAAATGAGAGAGAGAGAGAGAGAGAGAGAGAGAGAGAGAGAGAGAGAGAGAGAGAGTCTGTAAGACAAATGGTGTCAGTAGTGTTTGATATCACGCTATAATATTTTTGATAATATTTTTGAAGGTGCCAAAATGAAAGCATGGTACAATCTGCTGGTCTTCTAACATTTTTATTTACATCCTTCAGCAATCTATTCAAAGACTCAGCAACGTTGTTTGTTATACCAGAAAAAGGGTCATAAAGATCAAATTCCTCAACAATCCACCTTCCTGCATAGTCTGTGATAGCATTTTTGACACAATTCTCAAAGTACTTATAGACATCTTTTGACCAATTTTTGGATTTATCTGCATACATTGTATCAGAATCCTCCCTTGTTTGAGCATTTAGAAAGTCTTCAGCCTCTTGAACATAAAATGCAATATTATCAGGTGGAACACCTGTGAATTTATTCTTCAGATTATATCTAATATCATTTTTAATGTGGTTCCAATAATACAAAACTTTAGCATTAGGTAATTCTTTTTCAACTGCATTAGTGACACCAATTTCACGATCAGTAACAAAGGCAAATCTATTTTTTGGCTTGCTGAGTGCAGGAATCTTTTCCTTCAAAGTTTAAAAAAAAAAAGTTCATGACAAGATTGATATCTACGACTATGTATCAAAAATGCTATCGGAATGGAAGGCTCCTCTTGAAAAGTAACATGCTTACATGAAAGAACAGAAACATAAAAATCACAAAACTCGTGAGTAGTATCATAGTGAAAGTTAATTCTAGGTCGAACATTTCTACACTGTAAGAGTTTATTAACTTCTTTAAATATATCTGTGTCACCCAACATCAAGATCAATTCTGGATAAACAGTTACTGATAGAGTGAAGTTTGGAATACCATAAGCCAACTCTATCACATTGCCAATATCATCTCTACTTAATATTTTTTTTTCTATCTTCATTTTTTTTTCATATTTCTACATTGCTCCTTATTTCGAGCATTCAGTACACCTTGATCTAATCCAGAAACATTTTTAGTGACCTGGGCCCTATAAGCTTCAGCAGGTGCTTTAATCTGAACTTCTTTTCTAATTTCATTCAAAGTAGAAGGAGCTGTTCGAATGAATTGATTAGACTTGTCTTTTGAATTTCCATGAGCCAAAGGGACAGATGTGTTTTCATTGCCTAAATAGTGAACAATGACGAAATGCATTAAATTTGAAATCTTGGGTAAATACACAACTTTTTTTAATTTTGATGAATATTCATTTTTACCAGGCCCAGTCCTTGTATCAAAATATTTTTTTTGGAAAACAGGATCTTTTTTAAGGTATCAATTTTACACCATGTCGTATCCAGTGATAATCATCACATTTCCAATCTTCACCAATTACTCTTGTATCAAAAACAAAAATCTCACCCCCTTTTGGTTTTATAGCCCGACTTTTAGAGATCTTATCTGAATTCTCAGTGAGTAAACAGCTATTTACAATTTGCAAATATTCCCCAAAACTCAAAGCGTTTTCTGGATCAGTGACTTGATATGCACTGGCTTGAGGGTGTCCTCCACCTATCTGTTTATGATTGTCCAAAGGAAATGATTGGTTACTGGTAGATAAATCAGTAACTTCTTTAGAGGAGTCAATTTCTCTATGACTAGCAATGTAGTGCTCAAGCATATCAAGTTCACTTGCAAATATCACTACATCTACTTCAAAACAACACTAATTGTTTCAAACCATCAAGAAACACAACACAAGTCCCCCTAACAGGCCACAACCCCTAAAATACCTATAATTTACACTGTTCAAACTAGTCTTCCATTTCCTCGGAAAAGGAAGACTAGATTGAGGAATTTCCCAAAAATAGCAATTTTAGCGTGTGGTGGTAATTCCCATAATCAATGAGATTGTTTCCAGATGTGGCTTTTAAGTTTTCAATCGACAATAGGATGGTGTATAACTGTAGCAGTGTGGTTTGAGTTCCAATTGGGGAGACTGTAATCACCTATAAAGTATTGTCCATTTAACTACAAAACTGGTCTTTCTGGTCTTCCCGTGTTGGTCTTTCTTTTACCAAGTCCCGGAAAATACGAAGGCTTCTGAGATCAAGAAAACAATCATGAAGAAGATAACCACGAATGCTGAACAGGTCAATACCTCTAAACAAGGCCACTTAGTAGTTAATTTTGCGGATAAAGCTGGGTTAGAAAAGGCTAAAAATGACTTAGAAGAGGTCAAGAATGGCATTAAGGTAGAAGTGGATAAAAAGGACCAACTTAAACCGAAGATCAAGGTATGCAATATTGATGAAAATGAAGATGATATAATTGGCAGTATAAAGGAGAAGAATGAATGGTTGAATATGTGTGAAAATGAAGAGGACTTTAAATTGATCGGGAAGTTTAAATCAAAACAAAGCTGTAAATCACATGTCATTATAAAGTGTAGTCCAACTATCAGGAAAGTTTTCCGTAAAAGGGATGATAGAGTATATACCACGCTTGGAGAATGCTGAAAAATTTATGATTCCTGCAATGTATTTCAGTGTTATAAATGCCAGGAATTTGGTCATACTGCCGATAGTTGTAGCAAGACTCAGGTATTTGCCAATTGTAGCCAGGAACACCGAACCACGGATTGTAGTGTAAATACGTTAAAGTGTCATAACTTCTCAATGAGGAGTTACAATGATACGAATCATAAGACATATGATGAAAACTGTAAAGTATACAAGGAGCAGCTCACCAGGATAAAAAATAGAACCGATCATGGACTCTAGCCCATTGATTAAGTGTGGTCGGATAAATATTCAATTGGTGGGGAATAAAACCATAAAGATTAGAAATTTTATTTATGAAATGGAATTAGATTTATGCTAATTAACTGAAACTTGGTTGCAGGGAAATATTAGTGATAACTCAAAGATTCAGGAGATGACGCTGTGTACTCACAATTTCTACCACGTACCAAGAAAGGATAAAACTGGAGGAGGAGTGGGTGTCTTCGTGTCGAAAACCTTCTCTAGGGTTTCCATCATAAATTAAATAGTATTTGAAACGTTTGAATATATTTATTTAAAACTGGCAAGAAACAGTAAGGTATTGAATATAATATCATTGTATAGACCACCAGGGAGTAATATGAGGAAATTCATTGAATTTAGTATTTTTGTGGGTGTGGTGGACGATATTAAAAATACATTAATTGGTGGAGACTTTAATTGTTGGGTAGATGGTAAAAATAATGATAAGGCAAAAGAACTCATGGAAGTATTTGAGATGTTTAATTTAATAAACAGTGTTTTGGTATCAACGTCAACAGGTGGTCATACACTCAACTTGGTCAAATGTGGGAAAGATTCTGACCTAATAAGAAACCTTGAAATTGAACCAGACTTTGAGATCTCAAAAACACATAAACTCATCACTTTTGATTTTAATATAAACTGCATGAGAGTATTGAAGAAATGGATCACATATAGGGAACGGGAAAATTTCGATGCTGAGAATTTTATTGAAGCTAATGTAGCGCAAATGTCTTGTGAGAACATACAATGTGAACATATGGTAGATAGAGAATGTGTTGGGTATTATACCAAAAAATATAATGACAATTTTGGAAAAATGTATGATACCAAGTGTCCTATAAAGAGCAAACAAATAGTTGTACACGAAAATGTTGGATGGTATAATAGTGAGCTATTAAAGGCAAAAAGACGTAGACGTAAGATGGAAGGTAGATGGAAAAGAGCCAAATCCATACAAGCCAGAAATCTATATAATAAGGCCAGAAATGACTATAACATCCTGTTAGAAAAAAAAAAAAAAATTCTACAACGGCGAAAGCAAAAAAAAAAAAAAAAAAACTAATAACATGAGGGAGTTTCACAAAAACCTAGATGATTTTTGATGGGATTAAAGAAAAAAATATGTCTTGCCTGATAATGTCTGTGCAAAGGAATTTGCTATATTCTTCAATGAAAAAATGCATAAAATTTATAGAGGTTTCCCCCAAAATCACTTAGGAGGACAGTCAGTTATGCCAGTGAAGGAGGGTAAGAAGTTAATAAAATTTAAGGAAATAAATATGTGTGATTTGTTAAAGGTTATGAGAGAGATGAAGAATACATATTGTGGAAACGACCCTTTCCCAAACAGTTCAATAAGTGAAGCTCTAAACAAGCAAGTTGTATATAATATTTACCTTAATATAATTAGCCTAAGTATATCACAATCCTGTTTTTCTAGCTGTGAAAAAACTGCGTTGATCAAACTAATATACAAAGGAAAAGGTGATGTAAACGAACTAAATTCATATAGGCCCATTTCAAATTCATCCTACATGTCGGAGCTTATTGAAAAATCATAAGTGAGCAATTATGGGCGTATATTGATGAGTTACAGGTATTCCCGGAAAATCAGTCGGCCTACAGAGCTAATAACTCTAGAGAAACTACCTTATGCTCAATAATGAAGTGTGGAATTTTGATTATGTTAGATCTTAGTGCTGCTTTCGATACTGTTGTGCACGAGTACTTACTTGACGACTTAAAGTCCATTGGAGTTACTGAGGAAGCACTGAAATTTTTGCGAAGCTACTTAACGAACAGGAAGACTAATGTAGAAGTTTCTTGAAACCGATCCAGTGAGAGAATTCTTATGAAAGGTGTACCACAGGGTAGTGTTCTGGGCCCTATCTTATTCAACATATATACTATCGAGCTATCAAACATCCTGAAAAAACAAAAAGTGGGCTTTAAACTATATGCAGATGTTACTCAGTTCTACCTTTCAATTTCAACAACACAAGATACAAAGAAGAAAATTGATGAGAGGATGCAGAGGATAAAGCTTAAATTAAATGATGATAAAACAGAATGTATGTTTTTGGCACAAAGGTGGCTTTGAAGATTTACCAGTTATTTCAAAGTATAAAAATTGGTGACGCTGATGTTAGGATTGTGCCTGTTGTGAAAAATTTGGGTGTACTGATATATTGTAATTTGTCAATGAGGGATCAAATAGTGAACACAGTGAAAGTGTGTAACTATCACCTGAGAAACATAGTATTTATTAGAAAATATTTAACAGAGGTCAGTACAAAAATTTTAGTGATGAGTCACGTAATATCAAGGCTTGATTATTGCAATTCTCTGTACTATAAATTGCCCAATACACTACTAAGAAAGCTTCAAAATGTGCAAAACCAGGCGGCTAGACTGATAAAAGGCGTTAAACCTCGGGAGGGAATAATTCCTGCACTGATCAATCTCCATTGGTTACCTGTTAAGACTAGAATTGAATTTAAGATTTGTTTGTTGACTCACAAAGCACTTACAAGTGATAAGCCTAAATATCTTCGTTATTGCTTGGTCCCTTACCCTCAAGCTACTAGCGCTGCTGTAAGAGTTAGACAAGCTGACGACCCATATAGACTATTCGAAATTAGTGTGAATCATGCAATAGGAGGAAGAACGTTTTGTTATGCTGCACCGAGACTCTTCAACGACCTTCCACTTAATGTCAAGAATAGCAAAAATGTGGTAGCTTTCAAGAAAAACCTGAAGACTTATCTCTTTGGAAAGTGTTATAATTGTGATCTGAAAACTATTAAGCCTGAATACAAAAGCTATCGAATAACTGAAAAGATACAGAGCAAAATATTAACTGGAAAGAAATTATTTTCACACACCAAGGCCCGCCTGAACAGACTCTTTGTGTCTGATGGAGGGCGAGAAATAAACCCCTAAAAGATCAAGATAGTGAGATACACTCGGATTCGCTAAACTTAAAATTTGCATAAATTTCATGCATAACTTCATTACAATTTAAGAATTGATTGTATTGTTTAATTCTTTTCTAATTATAATTTATTCTCTTCTGTAAATGAATCGACGTTGTTTGTATGAGTTGCATAATTCTTTATTCCTGGTAGGCTATGTGCTTCACAGTTAATCTTTAGCTTGGCTGGTACTAAGACTGGTGAGGGTAAAAGAGGGAGCCTATAGATTGACCTCTGTTTCATCAGCATCCATTGCCTAGCCCTACCTGATTCTAGCTTGGGTGGAGAGGAGGTTTGGGTGCTGACCACAAGTATATAGTATATGGTCAGTGTTTAGTCAAAGCATTGTCCTGCTAGCAGGGGTAATGTCACTAACCACGTTTTGCCATTCATGAGTGTCCTTGAAACCTTGTCTTAGTTGTATGTTATCCCATGTTAAATATTTCCAAAATCCGTTTCTAAAAGTTAGTTAGTCTCTGGTTAGTCTGCCGTGAAATAATAATGTAACAGTCGTTCATGTATCTTATTTTATCACCTATTTAAACCATCCATACTTCATATACAAATCTATATTGAAAAAAGTGTAAAACGCATTACACGAGAAAAGCTGAAACATGTGTAAATGTTTCAGTGGAATGAAATCCTGCGTTTAAACAGAATCCTACGAAATTAAAGTTTTGTTACTTTCCTCCAAGTGGAATGAGATCTGCACACCGACGGGAATAAAAATCCTAATCAAGGCTTAATTCATGCGGTGATCTTGGTACCAGGAAGTCTGTCGTTTAAGAATTATTTTTTTTTCCTTGCGATTTTTGTAATCAACTGCCAAGAGGGTAAATCACAAACATAAGCTAGGAAAATACTTGGATATTTTTGTCTAATGAAAAATGATGGATCGTATTACATATATGTATATATACATATTTGGATTATGATGAATATATATCACATTGATTGAAATCACGAGCGTTAGTGATATATATTCATCATAAATAACCACGTGATGCAAACTTACAATTCAGCTATCATGATAGAGATGGGTTTATTTCAAATCTATGAACAGATTCCTGAATTTGACAGGAATATGTATGGTGACTTGTCATAAACTTGTATATCTCTTGATAGGTCAGTTGGTAGAGTCTTCGCAGGTATGGTTTCGTCTGACTACTTACTTACTTTGATGGCTGCTTTTCCGGTCCCATATAGCAGGGGAACTGCACTCCCTACAAGACCTCCACTGTCATTTTACCTTGTTTGTTCAGAGTGTTTAAAGTTTCATATCGCGCATTGTTCATTTACTGTTAAATCGTCACTGTTGTATGTCTGTTGAAATAAGAAAGTCTTCAGTTTTCCTTTTGAAAGCCTTAATGTCTTCAATCATTCGAATGTTTTGTGGGAGCTTATTATTTAGCCTCGGGGCCGCATATTTAAAGGCTCTTGAATCTAAAGTAGACATATATCTAGGTTCCAACCGTTTGAAGTCATCTGTAACTATTCTCGTGTCGACACGATTTGTTGGCTACGCAATATGTAGCAATTCTCTTAAGTATTTTGGACGACTGGTTCTGATAACTTGGTGGGTTATTGTACATATTTTAAATTCAATTCTCGCTTTAATCGCTTATTATATAGCCTCGGGGCCGCATATTTAAAGGCTCTGGAATCTAAAGTAGACATATATCTAGGTTCCAATCGTTTGAAGTCATCTGTAACTATTCTCGTGTCGACACGATTTGTTGGCTACGCAATATGTAGCAATTCTCTTAAGTATTTTGGACGACTGGTTCTGATAACTTGGTGGGTTATTGTACATATTTTAAATTCAATTCTCGCTTTAATCGGCAGTCAGTGTAAATCAATTAGTATGCGGGTGATCCGTTCTCTTGGTGGGACACCTTTTATCAGTCTTGTTCCTCTGTTTATTGTGTTTTGTAATTTCAAAAGTTGCCCTTTTGGTAAATTGTAAGTTGCAGTAGTCAGTCCTGGTAATAAGTTTATGAGAATTTTCTATGAATGCAATATTAATTGGATGATAACCAGCAGTTTTTATTACATTGTTTATTTGGGCATTTAGAGACAGTCATGAAATACACCTAGATCTCTAACTTTACTAGATATCGGCACCGAGTCATTATTTATGTTCATTTGAATATCTCCCAAGTTTCTCACGCTTTCTCTTACCCACCACCATGAATTCAGTTTTGTTCTCATCTAATTTTAGTTGTTTAAATGTCATCCATTCTCCAACACTATCAAGGATTCGGTTTAGAGTTTCAGTAGTGTCATCTATATCATTTATGTAGAAGTAAAATTGTGTGTCATCCGCAAATAGTTTGAACTTCACGCCATACCTTTGTAGTATTTTCGATAGACCAATAGTATAGATGCAGGATAAGATTGGGCCAAGTACACTCCCCTTAGGTACCCCTCTGTTTAAGGGTTCATATGATGAATAAGAGTTTCCAATTTGTATACTAAAATTTCTATCAACTAAGTAGTCTTATAGGTATTCGAAAACGATCTTCAACACCGATGGACCGTAGATCATTTATTAGCAGTTCATGCACAACTGTATCAAAAGCAGCACATTTATTTTTATGCATCATTTCCAGCATACCATTTACAACAGCAGATGGCTGTCTGAGGTAGAATATAGTTTTCTGTGAGCAGGTTGGTTGTCAGGCAAAGCTTCTATTACTTCTAAGCTATTGAATAGTTATTTAAGAATTACATATTTAAGCGCTGATTCAAAATGGGTCTATATGAGCTTAATTCCTGGTAGTCCAGTGCATTTTTCAGAACTGGTGTGACTACAGCCATTTTCTCAGATTTAGGAAACTTGCATTCATCAATGCTTGCATTTGCTATTCTCATTATTATTTCGGCTAGACTAGAAAAGTTTCTCTTTCCAATTACTTCAGATATTGGCATAGGATCGATTGCACGGTTTGTTTTCTTTGCTCTCTTGATGATTATGGTGATGTCATCTTGTGTTATGTAGTTGAATCGTATTAATTTTGTCTGTGTGCCTGGTGGATCATTATTCTGATGTTGAGTATTACAAATGACATAGTTATATTTTCAATTTGGTTTTTAAGGAATACTAGAAAATTAGGCAGGGGTTCGACCCTCTGCCCAGCCAGAAGCTATTACCATCAATGAATTCCAGTGACTATTTACATTGATTGAAATCTTGAGCGTTAGTGATATATATTCCCACACATACACATACATTTATATATTATTACATGATTATGGCTCCCGGGTCTGGACACCAAAAATATATTATATTATGACTCGTGACCGGGAACCAAACATATAATATTATATATATTACGACTGGCAAGTTAACCCACCTCTCGAATTCCAAACTCCCTTGTTTGCTTGTACATTAAAACTATTACTTTCAGATATTAATACACAAACTCTGAGACAGTTAAAAAACTCCCAGACAACTCCCATACAGCAATATACAAGACACTGAATATCCAAAGGTCTCTTTTAAGTACATTCAAAACCAAACTGGGTATTTATTATTAAGACGTAATCAAACTAAACTCTCGCTATGATTCGTTAACAGGATACAAGCGTACCTATTCTAAACAATGGTGATTGGAATAATACACTGTTTACAAAAATAGATATATTCTATATAAATTACAACACTTTGAAAATGATTTACACAATAACAAAATAAATCACTTGAAATATTAAGTCTGAACGAAACTTCAAGACAAAAATGTTACGATTTGATAATTATGTAATAACTGAACTATTATATCTGAACAAACCTTAGACTAGGAAAAAAAAAACACCTCTGAAAATTATACATTCACTTGTTTCACTTGAAATTAAATCTGAGTACAATATTTAAGTTTGACACTTAATGAATAATAGATAACCAGATCACAATATAATTACCTAACTCTCAAGATAGTTTTTATAAGTACTCGCTACACACTGTATATGTGGTCACAAATCATTTTGGAGAGGACACACTATAGGGATTGAACACTTTTAAAACAATACTCAGAGCTGCATGTGAGAGAGGGAGAGGGGAAGAGAGGGCTGTCTTAAGGCTGCTATTATTCATCTGTTAGTCTAACACTGGGGTTGCTTTTATGAGAGATTTGGCTAATTCCAGAAGATTCCAGCATTGGGGGCTGGTGTGGGGGTGGGGGGGGGGAGGGTGTCGGTTACCAAGTATTGCTCTCTTCAAATGCTACTCACGTCACGCCAGACGGCTCTCTGTCAGCTAGCTCTGCCCACTCCTTGTCCCCGAAATAAAAAAAAAGATAACATCCTATCACAAGGTCTTTTGAATAAATTCCAAGCAAGCGATACAATGCGTATTTTCTCGCAAACGTGAAGCAATACCTCGTACAATGTAAAATAACATACTATAAGCCCTTGTTCATATTGTGTGTGATCACTCTCGAACATGTTACGTAAGACTTAGTAACAAAAATGAGAGATAAAAAAGTTAATTCTTAAAAACAACGTAAATTTACATATACTGACTTGAATAGAGAATACAATGAAATTAACGACGAAAATCTTGTGTAATTTACATAATATACTTGATTCTACACGAGGGGAGCTCGTCTTAAGAGCTAGCCATTCGTCTCTTCAATGCACAAACAGAATAAAGTTAAAAAATGAATAAACTACTGTATTTATTCTACACTTGACCAGTTTCATAAGAATATATATATTTAAATATAACTGTGTGTATATTTATGTATATATATATATATATATATATATATATATATATATATATATATATATATATATATATATATATATATATATATATATATACTTTTATTCAAAATGTGTCCTATACATTAAGTTCAATGATGTTCGAAAATAACAAATGATGTGTCCTCAAATCCATGATATTACGTGGACTACCAGAGTCAAAAAATTGTGTAAATGATCTGTGTTCTAAATTTACAGCATATAATGTTGGTCGTAACTCATTTTGGTTCATTATTGTGTGAATTTGTTGCAAATCTACGGGAGCCTGCTCTGATTTATTTGATTCGGCCGTGTGTTTCATAGGAAATCTATTGCCTCACAATGATCTGATAAAACATTAAATGGATTATTTGATACTACTGATGTTGATACGAATGACCCAACATCACTCTCTTCCCCATTGTAATTAATTATGTGGTATTTGCTTTGCTCTGCACATTCTGAAAATTAGCCTGACCTTGTGAGTCACTATTTGTTTGTTTTTGATTTTGAACTGCATTGACGTTTGGCTGTTTCTTCTTATTGAACTAAGGATTTTTCTTTTTATTTCCATATGGAATTGACTGTGGAATTGACTGTGTGTTTCTAGGATTCTGCTGTTGATTACACGAGTAGCATCGACTATATGAATGAGTTGAACTATTATGTATCGAACAGAATCGCGTTCTGCAGTCTGCGATCAAGTGACCTTGACGTTTGCAATTATAACACATCATTCCTGCAACTTGACTATTATTAACTACGTTTACATGTTGTGGCTTAGTTTCATTTTTGGCCAAATTTTGTGTAAAGAAGGGATCTAGACCAGTACACTTAGACATGTGTATCTTTATCTGTTTATATACATCTAATTCTGTACTTTCGGGCGTTAACTTTTTATCAAAACACCGCGCTAAAGCTTCTGGCAACATAAGTGTCATGCAAGTTAAATACATTAATCGTAAGAAATCCTTCACGGCTATGTTATCTCCAGTAACCCAAGTGGAATTACCTAAAATGTCCTGATATTCGTTAAGCGTATCGGCAATGAGAGCTGCTCTCTCTATAACATTAAGCCGAGTCATAGTGGTTTGATTAAGTGTATTTCGTAATGTTAAAACTACATCTAAGGCTTCCTCACCGCCATAGATCGCACATAGCCTAACTTTAAAATCGTCCCATGTAACTGCCTCTTGAAAAGAAACTCTCCTCAGATACGCACTTGCATCCCCTTTAGAAAAGTCTATAAAACTTTTAGCTTCTTGCACTTTTACAAATGGGTCTATAATATATTTAGCATTTAAGTGAGCATCAACGGAAGAAATCTAAAACTCGACATTCTGAGGTAAGAACCCATTGACCCAACCTTGAAAAGGAAGGATAGCTGAACGAGCACTTACTAGGGTAACTAAGGGGGCGGGGATGGGGTTACTCGGTCCGGGGGTGGGGTTACTTGGTCTGGGATTTACAGGAGGTGTCATGTTTTCTTTACTTTTGTTTTATCTCTACGATTCCTTGCAATCCTATCAATATCTCTATATGAATACAGACGTCCACAGCGTAAACGCATAAGCACTATACAATAAAGATATGTTGCAGATTATAACACAATCCCCCAAAACAATGATACTAATATAAAGATATTTCCCGAGAACTTCTGAAAGAAAACGGAATTAGCACAGAGAAAAAAAAATCTAGACGAGAATTCGAAGTTGAATACAGTTTCCTTTAATGAAGGAAAAATGAATATTTGCAAACAACTCACCCCAGCAATAATGGACGATGGTCTCGTGACAACAACACTTCACTGCCAAAAACTGAATGAATAAAGATATGTACTTAGCTTTTCAGTTTATATGGGTGAAGGGCGATGACGTCATTTCTTCTCTCTCTCTCTGATTTGCGAGAGTTTAGCTGTGTTGATGAATGTTTTCAATTTGATATCCCGTTGTATTGTTGAATATGTTATTTCATGGATATGATTCTTGAATGTTTTAGTAAACGTTGATAAAGTTGAATGCCATTCCTTCGTATTTTTAAGATGTTGATTGAAGATCCAGTTCCTCAGTTTGTATACTATTTATAGTTGATTTTCGATGCGTTCATTTCTTCGGTAGACGAAGATACTTCGTCGAAATTGTAGATTCATTACTGTTGTAACTGCTAAGTATTACAGTTTAAATTACTGGTTCTTAAAGTTGATATCTCTGGTTCGTAAAGTTGAATCGCTGCCACCAATTGTTGGTGTGGTACTGTTATAAACACACATTAGAGTTCTATCTCATGTCTCTTCAATGTGATATATATAGTTGTAGACTTGTAGGTTATTTCTTCTGAATAAGTCTATGTAAGTTAACTTTTAAACAGTTTATTAGTAGCTCCATCACAGGAGTATGGATAGTTTGGTCGGATGACCATTCCGTATGACAATTGAATAAGAACTGCTAAAAATATCAAGTTTGGTGATAACATTTCATTAGTTATCTCAGCATTTTACATAAATATGATAACACAACATTACTACCGGAAGCCATCTGGTTCCGTTGAGACACTCAACTGTTTCTCACGGGATGCTTGTATTGTGTTTACTCTTCATACAAAATGTTACATTGCAAAAGTTTAGCTTCGTCTTGACTTTCGTATCCTGTTATGACTTGGCGTTCCCACACTCTTCTCCTAACTTCTCCATTGATCCCTTGGGTCATTGATTTTATTATGTAATTATTACACATTTACTAGATGCTACGTCGCCACAGGAGGGTAGGCCTCAGGTGGCTTAGAAAAAGGGTATCATTGTTATTTTATGTTTACAACTCTAAACAATTTTCAACACATTTAAAGATAACCTAATATAATCTCTGGAATATCAATAAATTACAGAATGGTGCATTGATGAATTCTGTCATATAATGATCGTAAAATCTACCAAAATGATAAGAATCCATTATAAAGTAGATAATTAAAGGGAAACTTTATACCCACATGTTTGTTATATATAAAGCTTTCCGTAAAAGTTTTATTTTACATGGATTGTATTATATAACAGGCTATATGTTTCTAGAAAAGAAGGGGATTAAACCCTTTTAATTCTCAAATCTTCACTCTCTCTCTCTCTCTCTCTCTCTCTCTCTCTCTCTCTCTCTCTCTCTCTCTCTCTCTCTCTCTCTCTCTCTCTCTCTCTCCAAAGCACACACGCACACAAATATAGACGCTATTCTAAGAAAAGGTTGAAATGATGCACCGTTTGTTAGTTTGCAGACAAAAGAAACAGCTCTTAAATTCCGTTCTTTACACATTGTTAGCTATCATAAGACAGGATGGAAAGTGTACTTATAACAGAGAGAGAGAGAGAGAGAGAGAGAGAGAGAGAGAGAGAGAGAGAGAGAGAGAGAGAGAGAGAATTACAAGGATTTTGAATGTCTCAATGACTTTTAGTTCGTCCGCGGAGACTTCATTTGCGCTTGGTAGAGCGAAATAGGTTTTTTTCTTTTTATGATATTGTCTAACTTATTCATGAACTTGTTTACCATGTCACTATTCACTATATCCGCTGCAAGTCTGCTCCATATATTTACTATTTTGTATGAAAAGAGAAATTACCACATTGAGTGGTGTTGTATCTTATTAATCCCAGTTTGTATCCGTTACCTCTAGACTGATTTGTGTTAAGCGTGAAGAGGTTGTTTTACTCTACATTTTTTATTCCTTTGAGAATTTTGGAAATCTCTATTATCTATCCCCTTAGTCGTCAGGTCCAAACGTTTCATTCTCCATTTATATACAAATTGTCATACTGTTGAAACTGGTTTTGTGATACAACCTTGTATTGCTTTCGGTCTATCTACAGTATCCTTCTGAATACTTGAAGCCTAGAATTGGACTTTGTATTCTATATGTGGTCTTATTAGTGATGTATACAACTGTAGTACAATGTCTTTGTTTCTATATTTATGTAACCTGTTAGTTTCTGTACTTTCTTTTCAACTTTTATGCTATATTCGGTGAGCTACATTTTTTTTTATTAATAATCCCTAGATCCTCCTCCTGGCCCGTTTTCTATATCATTACACAGCAGTCAGTAATCTGTTTCTGAATTACTATAACCTATGTGCATAAGTTTGTTGTAGTCCACATTTGTTATTCCTTTAAGAATTTTGAGTGCCATTATTGGCTGTCACTTTAGTCGTCGACTTTGTAGATAAAATAAGTTCAAACGGTTCATTCTCCATCTATATCCAAAATGACTTAGTGTTGTAACTAGTTTGATGGCCCTGTCTTGTACTTCTTCCAGTCTATCTTTATCCTTCAGAATACTTGGAGCACATAATTGGATTCTGTATTGTAAAGCTGGTGTTACTAGTGATGTGTACAGCTGTAGTATAGTGTCTTTGTTCCTGGATTTGAATTGTCTGTTGATATAACCTATTATTATTATTATTTTTTTTTTGCTTTCTTATCAGCTATGCTCTGTTTGGTGAACTTGAAATCCTTGCTAATAACAACGCCGAGGTCTTCCTCCTGGTCCAAACTCTATTTCATTACCCAGCAGTGAGTAATCTGTTTTTTGGATTACTATAACTCATGCGCATAGCTTTACGTGTCACACATTTGAAAGGTATTTGCAATTTTCTGGACCATTTCCCTACTTAATTAGATCCTCTCCTAGGGCTATTACAATTTCTTAGTCTGCAGTGTTTATGCCTGGATTAATGTCGTCGGTAAATTTGTCTATTCTTCTAGTTAATTCTAAAACTATGCCGTTAATGTAAGTTAGAAATAGTAATGGGCCAAGAACATATCCTTGAGGTACTCCGCTTGTAACAATTGCCTACTCTGAGGCTTCTCCATTGATTACAACTCACTGTTTTATGTTTTTCAGCCAATCTATGATCCATTCAGCTGCATCATACGTGATCCCTATTGCTCTAATTTTAACGAATTTTTTTTATGATGGTCTTTGTCAAAAACTTTGAAAATCTAGTTATACACCCAACG
Source organism: Palaemon carinicauda (assembly GCF_036898095.1). Classification (NCBI taxonomy): domain Eukaryota; kingdom Metazoa; phylum Arthropoda; class Malacostraca; order Decapoda; family Palaemonidae; genus Palaemon; species Palaemon carinicauda. The sequence goes on along the minus strand of NC_090738.1, from coordinate 15,975,913 downwards.
TTTGTCATCTATGCTAAACATGTTTTGGAAAAACTCCAAGAGTTATCATACAGGACCTCTTTTGTCTAAAACCACGTTGGCTGTCTATAAGAAGATTGTTTTTCTTTATGTGTTCTGCTATTGAATCTACTATAATTGATTAAACATAATGTCAAGTCACTGGGGTTTTACACACAAGTCTGTAATTGCCAGGTTCTTCTGTTGGTCCCTTCCTGAAGATTCTAGAAACATTGCCTAGTTTCCAACCTTGAGGTGCCTTTCTTTAATTGGCTGCCTTTTGGATCATTCTAGTTCTATGATCTCTCCGGGATGAATATCATATGGACCTGGTGACTTACACCTACTGAGTCCTTCTATTTTCTTTTTGACATTTTCCATTGTAAAGGTGATTCAGTTTTTAGTGTTTTTGTCCCTTCATTTTTGATAGCTGCTTCATAGAGGGTCGTTGATTTTTCCGTAGTAAATAGGCTTGTGAAATATGTATTCATCAGTTCGGCATTTTCCTAATCATTTGTTATAAGATTACCGTCGTAGTCTCATAACAAGCTAAGGTAGATTTTGTACGGTCATTTGCCGTTTATATGTGCAGAAAATTCTTCCAGGTGTTTTCACAAGCTGGAGCCACTCTTTTGTCTTCATTGGTCTTGGCAATTCTAACTAGTTTTTTAACATTTCTACTTAACTTTTTGTTTTGAAATTTCACGAATTGAGGGCTGTGGACCCATTGATTTGTTTTCCATCTCTGCTTCTTATTGCAGTAGCTTTTTATCTGTTGAACCATTTGGATTGTGGAGCTCCATTTGGTAAAAACTTTCTATGATCCATACATTTAGCCTTTTTCTTAGTATTTTCCTGCAAAATAGTGCCATTCTATATCTATGTTTCCGGTTTCATTGTATTCTAAATTATTGGTGTATTCCTCTAGTTATATCCGGTTACATTTTCTGTAGTCTAGCTTTTTATAATTTTCTTTTTTTTTTGAATGAGGAATATTTACCTGAAAACTAACTATTTTATGGTTACTTTTTCAATATTTTTTCCTAATGAGATGTTGCATACTAAATTTTATTTTGTTGTTGATTCTATATCAAGTATATTTTTTCCCTTGGTTGTTTTATCGACCCACTGGTGAAGGATGTTATTGTTGACAAAATCTAGTAGCCAATGTCCCTCAGTGTATGATTAATAGTGTCTTAGTTTGCTACTGCATTGAAGTCTCCCATTAGGACAGCTAGCTTATTGTTCACCTTTTGTCTAAGTTGTCTATACAGCGCTTCGTCCTGTTCTTGTAATTGATGTGGTGGTATTTATATTACTATTATGGACATGAGAGAGAGAGAGAGAGAGAGAGAGAGAGAGAGAGAGAGAGAGAGAGAGAGAGAGAGAGAGAGAGAGAGAGAGTTACAAGAAGTTAGAAGGATTTTGTATGTTTCAAAGAGTTTTTAGTCCACCCGCGGAGATTCCTTTTGCTCTTGGGTAGTGCGAATTAGTTTGTTTGGAGTGTTTTATAATCTTGTCTAACTTATTGTTGAATTTGTTTACCGTGTTATTATTCACTACATAGGGTTCAAGACTTTTTAAAGGTTTAAAAGCCACTCTTGAATGGCAGAGACAAGGAAAAGAGATATTTCCCTAGCTAGCCGGACAATACCCTAGAGATGAGCCATACCCCATTCTCCAGGGAGTGCCAGGCAATGGGCTCTCTCTCTCTCTCTCTCTCTCTCTCTCTCTCTCTCCTCTCTCTCCTCCTCCTCCTCCTCCGCCTCCTCCTCCTCCTCCAGGCAATGGCTGCTGATGATTTAGCAGGTAGACCTATAGGCTCTCCAAAAACCCCAATCCTTAGCTCATAAGGATGTTGAGGTTGTACACAATACAAAAAAACTTTGGAGTTTGACCGTGACCTGTACTCCAGTCCGGCAGATGCAAGTAGGGACGTTTCCTATGGGCCACCAAAACCCTGTTCCATGTACGAGTATTTGCTATTTTAATCGGTGTTGTATCTTTTCAGTTGCACTTTTTATCCATTATCTCTGGACTGATTTGTACTAGAGTGAAGAGGTGTTTGGCGTGAAGGGATTGTTTTAGTCAACAGTTCTTATTAATTTAAGAATTTTGTATGTTCCTATTAGTTGCCCGCTTAGTCATCGAGTTTGTAGATCAAATAAATTCAAGTGTTTCATACATCGTCTATATCAAAATTGTCTTATTGTTGGGACTGGTTTGGTGGCTCTAGCTTGTACTGCTTTCAGTCTATCTATATCCTTCTGAATACCTGAAGTTCATTATTTGACTCCGTTTTATAGATGTGGTTTTACTAGTGATGTGTACAGATGAAGTGCATTGTCTTTGTTCCTGTATTTGAATTGTCTCTTAATTCAACCTCTTAGTTTCTGTACTTTCTTTTCAACTGTAATGCTCTGTTTAGTGAACTTCAAATCTTTACTAATAATAATGCTGAGATCTTACTCCTGGTCCACCCTTTCTATTTCATTACCCAGCAGTGAGTAATCTGTTCGTGGGTTACTTTAAACTATCTGTAGAACTTTGCATTTCTTTGAGTTGAAAGGCGTTTACCATTTTCTGGACCATTTACCTAACCTAAGCAGATACTCTCTTAAGGCTTCTACATCTTCTGAGTTCAGAGAGAGAGAGTTTTACGGGCAGATGTAATGATAATGAACTTATATATTATTAAAATTGAAAAGTGTATCCTTTCCAAAAGTGTGAGCTACGAGAGAGGAAATCAATTAGTAATTGGTCCAAGATGTCATCACCTCATAGTCGTTACTATTTTGGAGACAATCCCAGCCTCAACGAAGAGTTTATGCTGCAATGAAGAAATTATTTAATTCTTGACAAACATGTTATTGTTTAATTTTTGTAGTCATCATTTTTAAGGTGGCGCAACAGGAAGCCTAGATTGCACCAGAAACTTATTTTTGACCAAAGTTGGTGTTTTTAAGAAAATCAATCTGGATGCCGAATGAAAATAATTCCTTATATGGAACGGACGATTGCCTGTCGTAATTAGTTCTGCTCATATATAGGTATATAGATTTCAAGAAGAGAATGTCTAGAGGAGATAAGCCTAGAGGAACTATGCCCGGACGAGGTAGGAACCCCATCCTGATGTGATAAGAACAAAACCGCAAGACCACAAGTAAAATAGAGACAGTCCCATCTTGAAGCCACCCCTTATGTGACGTTTTAAACTTCGAAGTCATTGTGCGATGTATGCTTCCATGAACTTCACACTTACTACAACGACGTTCTCAATCTTGAAGCCTCCGTACCAGTATCAATTCAGCAGCTGCCGAAAACTCTACATTCCATCAAGCATTGTTCTAGTTCCGGACTAGTTCCGTTATTTATCAATATTTCTTATTGATTCAATCTGTCATTTAAAGTAACAGAAGAAGCAAAATGGATTGCCTTAGTATATGACTTTGTGAACAAAAGTATTGTTTTTTTTTTTTTGTGATTTTTTATATTCATTTCTAAAATGAGAGAGAGAGAGAGAGAGAGAGAGAGAGAGAGAGAGAGAGAGAGAGAGAGAGAGAGAGAGAGAGTCTGTAAGACAAATGGTGTCAGTAGTGTTTGATATCACGCGAAAACCTTATTCTTTACCTAAGAAATTACTTCTAAGTACAGACGGGTTTTTCCCTGTTTTTCGGCTACGTTGGTGTGGATTTTAAATACTCTTTTGAGTTAAGTAGATTAGGCAATAATGAGCAAATGTCAATTATGTCTCTATTTTTCTTTATAGAATAATTATCGAGCAAGGAAATAATTACATGTATCTATGCATGGTAGAGAGAAAAAAAGATAAACAATAATTAAAAAGCAAAGAACGAGAGAGGGAATATAAGTGTGCTAATGAAGGGAAACTATAAGGGAAAGACTTTCATAACTTGTTGGTAGAGATAAATGTTCCCTGGTCTGAGTAATAAATGGCCTGTTAATCTACCTATGATAAATTGAGGCAATGGTCGTTAGATGTCAGCAGCATAAAGCCCCTCATTCACCTCGACTATTACCTGATGAGAACAGAGACTCTTCTCTATATGTTAATTACAATCTCATTTGAAGAGAGATTTTCTCTTCTCAGCCCTATTTCCATGTTATAGGGTTATTGTGGTCTATTTGGAGTGTCCTTGCCTGGCACTTGCCAGCCTGGGGTTCGAGTCCCGCTCAAACTCGATAGTTTATTTTAGTGTCTGTAACCTCACCATCCTTGTGAGCTAAGTATGGGGGGATTTGGGAGCCTATAGGTCTACCTGCTGAGTCATCTGCAGCCATTGCCTGGCCCTCCCTGCTCCTAGCTATGGTGGAGAGGGGTTTTGGTCATTCTATATGGGTAGTCTCTAAGGCATTGCCATACTAGCTAGGGCAATGCCACTGTCCCTTGCCTCTGTGACCTTTAAACCTTCAAAATAGACTCAAGGAAACCTTCCTTTAATTCAGCTAAAGTCTAAGTGGAAGAGATGATCTCTCTTCTTCCCCTCGTCGACTACCACTTTACAGAAAGAGACTCTCTCTCTCTCTCTCTCTCTCTCTCTCTCTCTCTCTCTCTCGTTATGAGAGAAATTTCTCTTTTCTAACTCAACTTCTACTTAATATCCTGACGTACTCCTTCTCTCAGCTCACAAGGGATACTCTTTCTTATGTAAACGTCAACTTTAAAAGTGAGTCTTCCATCACAATTATCAACATCAAAGAAACACAATTTTATCGAAAAAAATCTTGTCCCCGAGAGATCTGTTAACAATTCTTGTATTCTCTTTCATCACAATGCATCAAGGGAGGAGTGAATTTCCATCATAATAAATCTCTTTTGCTTATGTTCTCCTACGGAAACGATAGAGAAAATCTCATCAGATTTCCAATCTTACTTCTCACGAATTTATAGTGATTTACCTCTCTCTCTCTCTCTCTCTCTCTCTCTCTCTCTCTCTCTCTCTCTCTGAATATACTAAGCCAATAATATTCAGTCCTGAACATACATTAGTTTAGACATCTGAACATCAGGTTTAAAACAGTAAAAGTTATTCTAACATTCGTAAAAAAATACTTTATTGCTTCTGTTTTTGCCTTATCTATAGAAACAAAGCAATATTTTTGTCAGTTACCATAATAAGTACCTTATCTACTTCCTTAACAAAAGCATCTAGATAAACATCTAATTTACTGTAGAACAGAGTACAAATCAAATTTAATTGTATCACTTATTCCCATAAAATAATGTAAATAATCTACGAATTCTTTGATAGCTTTCTCTTAATCTTTTTTTTTTTATTTTTTTTTTTTATTTTTTTTTGAGGTATACAGCTCCAAATATCACTCATGGAATCTGTGCATTACAATACTTAGAGATATATCCTTACTCTAATTACTTCTTAAAGACTGAATATTTTTCCGCTGGAATTCTTGAAATCATAAAAGAAAATAGAATATCCTCTCTTTATGGTAAGACTCGAACATTCGCTTGTTAGAAGACTATTATTATTATTATTATTATTATTATTATTATTATTATTATTATTATTATTATTATTATTATTATTAAATGCTAAGC
>NC_090738.1:15942838-15965338 GCF_036898095.1 Palaemon carinicauda | reverse complement strand
CCATCAGAGAGAGAGAGAGAGAGAGAGAGAGAGAGAGAGAGAGAGAGAGAGCACATTTGGAATGTGTGTGCGCATTAAAAAGAATAAATCCCAAATGTTATGGAGAAGGGAATTGTCACCCCCATATCAAAGAGAATTTTTTTTACAGTCAAATTTCAAATAATTTCTCCAACAAGAACAGAGTACGAGTATGTTATAAACGTTCAATAAACTAGAAAACATCTACCTTGAGGTGAGTTTATCAAGAGGTTGTCTTTTCCTTTTTCTGATTCTTTTTCTTCTCAAAACCATCCTTACTGTCCTCCCTTCAGTTGAAGTGGCTATCCTGGAGGGTATTTAGCCTTGCATGGTGTATCGGCTCCTCCATGTTGACCAGTTTTTCCGACTTTTTACTATAGTCTATGGGTATCATCAATCACTTTGTTTATAATTCTGTACGTATTGTTTTTGTTATAATTCTTGTTAATCTAGTTTTTAAGTATGATGTCTCTTTTTTATTTCTATTAATTCTTATGCTGTCTGGAGACATTGAGCGAAATCCTGGACCAGTACGTCCTAGATTTCGTCAATGTCGTCTTCTGTATTGCAATATTCGTGGTCTTCATGCAAATATCCAAGACCTTACAGTTGCGTCCAGACAGTATGATATTCTTTTGTGCTCAGAAACTTTGGTTTCTAATATGAGGCACTCATCTGAGCTCCTTATAACTGGTTTCAAGAAGCCAATAATGTTGAAACGTGATGCCATCCCTAGGGCCAGGGGAATGGCGGTGTATATTAGGACCGAGTACCCTGCTTCGCATAAGTCCTGCTATCAATGTGGATGTCAGGAGATTCAGGTAATAAAAGTTTGTGGCAGGCATAACAACTTTTATTTATGTTCGATCTACAGGAATCCAGACATGGATGATTCTATCTTCGATTGTCTTCTTACCATTATGGCTAAGATACAAGAAGATGATAGAAAGGCTTCTTTTGTCTTTGTTGGTGATTTTAATGCTCACCATAGGGAGTGGTTAAGTTCTATCTCTCCTACCGATCGCCATGGCTTAAGAGCTTTAGACTTTGCCTCTGAATCAGGCTGTGAGCAAATCATAAATGAAGCTACTCACAGGTCTGGTAATTGCTTGGACCTTGTATACACTGACTCCCCTGGCGTTATAACTGGTAAGGTTGGTTCTCCAGTCGGGACATCTGATCATGCCTTGATTTCATTATTAGTGAAGACTGAGCAGCCTGTCCCTGATATATCATATTCTTGTAAAATTTATATGAAATCCCAAGCAGACTGGAATGGGATTTTACATGATCTTTTGTGCTTGAATTGGTCACAATTATATAATAGTGTAGATCCTGTTGTCCCTTTGAATGAGAATCTAGTCAACATAATTGATAGGCGTATCCCTTCTCGTGTGCTAAGGTACCGAGTGAAGGACAAACCGTGGTTCAATAATGATTGTAGACATGCTTTTTTGGAGAAGCAGGAGGCCTATCAACTTTGGAAGGGTAACAGATCAGATTTGACCTGGAACAACTATACTCAGCTTCGAGCTTTTGCTCAGAGAGTTTATGCCTCAACTGAAAAGGAGTACAATTTAACCATAAAAGAAACACTTTCTGGTACAACTCAGGAACATAAATGGTGGTCTACCCTTAAATCTGCACTCTTTGGTGTAGATGCAACAGTTCCTCCTTTACTTAAACCAGATGGCTCAGTCACTCACTGTCCAAAGGAAAAGGCAACCCTTTTGGCTGATGTTTTTGACAGTAAACAGAGTAATGAAAAACTTGAACTTCCTCATTCCTGTTTTCCTGAGGCTAAACTAACTAGTTTAGCTTTTCGATCTCGTGAGATTAAAGCTCTGTTGATGGACCTTGATGCTTATGGAGGTGTAGACCCAAATGGTATTTTTCCTTTGTTTTTTATAAAGACAGCAGATTTCTTAGCTCCAAAGTTATCTGTTATTTTGCGCAAGTTAGCAAGAAGAGGAGCTTTTAGCACTAGTTGGAGGATTGGTAATGTTACTCCTCTATGTAAATGTGTTTGTGGTAGCTCAAGTCCCACTGATTACCGCCCAATTTCCATAACTCCCATATTATCTAAAGTTTTTGAACGTCTTCTGGCAAAACGTCTAAATAGGTTTGCTGAAGGTAATCATCTACTCCCTAGTTTGCAATTTGGTTTTCGTAAAGGCCTTGGAGCATGTGATGCCCTGCTTACAATCTCCAATGCTGTACAGAAATCCCTTGATTGTGGTCGGGAAGTTCGTATGATTGGCCTTGATTTTAGTGCTGCCTTTGACCGTGTTAATCATGAGGCCCTTGTTTTCAAACTGAAACAGTTGGGAGTGGGTGGGTCGTTTCTTAGCATTATTATTGATTTTTTAAGTAATAGATCTCAAAGAGTTGTTGTTGATGGGCACCATAGTGATTATAGGAATGTGATATCTGGTGTTCCACAGGGTAGTGTTCTTGGCCCATTACTTTTCATACTATATACACATGACATGTGGTTTGGCCCAGAAAACAAGCTTGTTGCATATGCAGATGATGCTACTCTCTTTGCATCAATTCCATCCCCTGAATGTAGATCTAGGGTTGGTGAATCCCTTAATAGAGATTTAGCTAGAATTAGTGCATGGTGCAAATTATGGGGTATGAAGTTGAATCCTAACAAAACTCAAAGTATGATTGTAAGTAGGTCAAGGACGGTGGTTCCTCAACATCCGGATCTCAGTATTGATAATGTTTCTTTAAATATGTATGACTCTTTCAAAATTTTAGGTGTGATTCTCGACAGTAAATTTACTTTTGAGAAACATATAAGGTCTGTGTCTTCTTCAATTTCACAAAAAATAGGCTTATTGAGAAAGTCTTTCAAGATTTTCGGTGATCAATCTATTCTGAAGAAGTGTTTTAATTCTTTCATTCTACCTTGTTTTGAGTATTGTTCTCCTGTCTGGTCTTCAGCTGCTGATTCTCATCTTAATTTGTTGGACAGAAACTTACGGTCTATTAAATTTCTTATTCCTGATCTAGGTATTAATCTCTGGCACCGTCGTTCAATTAGTTCATTATGTATGTTGCATAAGATTTTTCACAACTCTGACCATCCTTTACATTCAGATCTCCCTGGACAATTCTATCCTGTTCGTAATACTAGGCAGGCAGTTAATTCTAATAGCCAGGCCTTCTCCATCACGAGGCTCAATACTACGCAGTACTCTAGAAGTTTTATTCCAGCTGTGACCAAGTTGTGGAATGATCTTCCTAATCGGGTGGTTGAATCTGTAGAACTTCAAAAGTTCAAAGTTGGAGCAAATGCTTTTTTGTTGACCAGGCAGACATAGTCTTTTTATAGTTTATTTATGACATATTTGTTTTTGATGTTGTTGATAGTTTATTATATGACATGTCTGTTTTGACGTTGTTTCTTATTTTAGAATGATTTATTGTTAATTTGTTCTCTTCATTTATTTATTTCCTTATTTCCTTTCCTCACTGAGCTATTTTTCCCTGTTGGAGCCCCTGGGCTTATAGCATCTTGCTTTTCCAACTAGGGTTGTAGCTTGGATAGTAATAATAATAATAATAATAACAGAAAGGAGTAGACCCCCTTATATAGAACAATATCCAAGGTCGGGAAACACGAGATAGACTTCAGAAGTGGTGATATGTCACTGAAGCTGATTACCCCTGAGGTGAGTCGCCCTATACCATGGACCAGATCCTCCGCTACTGTGAACTGTCAATTTTCTGAAGTACTGTACAGTAAATCTACAGGAAGCAAATGCCGAAGATATCCATTCGATAAACGAATGATGTGACAAAATATGATGATAATCTATATATATATATATATATATATATATATATATATATATATATATATATATATATATATATATATATATATATATATATGGAACAAAAGGCTTCAGTTAGATTTCTTAAGTCGTCTCTATCTTCAACTTTTGAAACAATACTTCTCCATTCATCAGAACATAGAGACGACTGACAAAATCTATCTGATGCCCTATACATCAATAGGTGTAAGAGATGATGCTGATGATATATATATATATATATATATATATATATATATATATATATATATATATATATATATATAAGCAATGTATATCAGTACATTAAAGTCTAGATACCTTAACGCCCTCGGGATCAAAGCCCCAGGCGAAATCACTTAAAGACTATAGTATCTGACTGGCCGGGTTTCAAAACTTGGTCCAGGATACTTGTATGACATTGACCATACCACTTAGCCATGTGATAGTGATGATAGTTTTGAAAGTGTTTATGACGATGGGTTAAGACATATCATATCAATAGTGTACGGAGGGACCCAGACAAAGGCGTTATGTTGTACAAAATCTCCTTCGGGAAAGAAAAACTGTACACAAAGTTGTACCTACACATAGTGGTAGTGCTACATTCACTTTCTTTGTCACTGATGAAAGAATGGACCTTATTGTACAAGCAACAAATGAAAAAGGACCTGCTATATATGTCGAAGAATGGAAAGAAGTAGATTGGGGTCTTAATTTTTTATCTGGAATGGACAAGGATGCATTCAAACCTGTTGCTGAATTATTCGGTACTAAGACAGGACCACCAATTTATCGTGCCTTTATGAGTCATTACAGGTTCAAACAAATAAAGAGGTGCATAATATTAAATGAGATGTCAACACGTGCAGTGAGAAAAAATGGCGAACAAGATAAGTTGGCACCCATATAAGAAGTTTGGCATAAGTTTATTGAATTATGCCAAGTAAACTATAAAGCTCGATCACGTGTTACTGTTGATGAATCTCTATTATCATTCCGAGGAAGATGTTTCTTCAAAGTATTAAAATCTGGTACATGGCAGATGCTACAAATGCTTATCTCCTAAATGCATAGATATATTCAGGGAAGGGTCCTGATAGCTCGAAACGCTATCAAGCCAGTAGAGTTGTTCGGGATCTCACCACAACTATTGATAATTCCGGAAGAAATGTTACATGTGACAACTTCTTTACAGATTTTATCCTTGCTCTAGAACTACTGAACAAGAATATTACTCTATTGCGAACACTTTCAAGCATCGCGATATCGCAAAGTGCAATTAACAAAGTTTAGCATCGGCAAAGATCACCATCTTATGATGGGCAACTATGTACCGTAGATCAATAAGGCAGTAATTTTACTAAGCACAGTTCCTTATGACAATGAGACACAAGATGATGATGCCTTAGACCTCTTAGTAAAACACTATGCATGAAAAAGAATCATAATCAGATGTCCTTTGATTATTTCTTACTTGATGATTGATGATGCAGGATATAATACTACAGCATCTTCTTCGACTAAAGCTTTTCCCGCTATGCAGGGTCGCAATTTCTAGAGAGCAATTTCCAAATTCTTTTGTCTCCGATGTCCTCCACTTTGAAATCTTTCTCCTTCTTATTTGCTGTTACACATTCCATCCACCTTCTCTTTGGTCTCCCCCTCCTCCTCCTACCTAGAACATTCATATTCAACATCCTCCTCCCAACATACTCCTAGTCTCTCCTTATTACGTGCCCGAACCAGTGTCGTCTCTTTTCTTGGATTTTCTTTGACACCTCTGTAACCTTTGTTGTTCCCCTTACCAAGTCATTCCTAACCTTATCCAGTCTCGTGATCCCAGCCTTCCATCTTAGTATTCTCATCTCTGCAACATTCATTTTCTTCTCAAAGATCTTTTTCATAGGCCAGGTCTCTGCACCATATGTCATGGCAGGTCTCACCACAGCTTTATGTACCTTTCCCTTTAACTTTAAGTTTATCCTTCGATCACACAACACTCCCGACACTCTTTTCCAATTATTCCATCCAGCTTGAATTCTACTGTTAACTTTGATTTGGAGTTCTGCTGTTTCCTCCACATATGACGCTAGGTACTTGAAATTTTCTGTCCTCTTTACTATTTCACCCAGCAAATGTATATCATTCAACTGGTTCTGCGGCCTGCAACACATATACTTAGTTTTTATTCTACTGATCTTTAGCTATCTGCTCTCCAATTCCTCTCTCCATCTCTCCAGCTTCCCCTCCAATCCCTCTCTGGCTTCATCACACAGAACTATATCATCTGCAAACAACAGGGTCCATAGTGACTGTTCCCTTACTCTTTCAGTAATTACCTCCATTACTATATTAAACAAGTAGGGGCTTAATGACGACCTCTGGTGTAACCCAAACCCCACTTTAAACGTGTCGGTAAATTCAGCACTCGTTCTTATTTGATCAGTCTAACATATTTCTCTGGTGTTACCCTCTCTCTCAAACATCTCCATATCTTCTGCCGTGGAACTCTATCATAAACCTTCTCTAAGTCAATAAATAATATATGTAATTCCTTTTGGCCTTTTCTATATTTTTCCATCAACTGACTTAGTGCAAACATTGTATCCGTCGTGCTTCTGCCTCGTATAAATCCAAACTGCTCTTCCCTAATCTTGGTCTCTTTCCTTATCCTACAGTCTATAATTCTATAATTATGTAACATGGAAAAAATGTCTAATATCTATACTGGGAACTGAAAGGTCATGAATTTTGTCTCTGACCTAGCTGAACCGCTTTGTAAGCCACAGATTCAGCGCCGTTTCAGAGATTTACAAGCTAATATCCCAATGCATGGAAGCCTTCATGAGTAAGGAAGACACAGCATGACTCTCTACAACCCAGCTCCAAAAACCCAAGAAAAGCATTGTTTGAAGTGTCCGAGGAAGCTGGACAAAAAAAGAAAGAAGAATTGAAAAAAAAAGAATGCAAAACATCTGATCACCCACTGTATGATACGCATAGTATCTTTATTTCTAAAGATTGCATATCAAATTTGCTTGATGTGTAAGTCGCATTGAGTCAAAAAGAACCCAAAACAGTAACCTGTATGTTTTTTTTTTTTTTTTTTTTTTCTTTTTTTTTTTGTCATTAATTGCTAATATTTAATTGTTTAATTAAGGAGACTTGTAATTTTGTTACATAAAGGTTTTTTTTTATTGTTATATCTTACGCACAAATGGTATTTTCTTTTTCTTTTTTCTTTTCACAATACATAAAAAAAATGGGGGTGGATGTTGGGTTCCATCATGAAAGTCTTTAAGAATACACATGTAAAATGTAGCAATTCTGAGTTCATACATAATGTATTTATCTGAATAAAAAATAAATAGATAAATAAATCAATAAATAAAATGAGGTCCGTGTGGACCAAATTAAAGTTTCAGGTAATTTTGAGCCCGAGGCCACGAAGGGTTAATATCTGCAGTATTTACAGTTATGAGGAACTTCATTTGATTCCTGAACTTAAAGTGACATCTGAGGTATTAAAATTGACCATTGAAACGACAACTTTTATTATTGTATTCTGTTTGACCTCTGTTTAGCTTCACCTCTAAGGTGTGTAGCGGAATTGATCTTTCCAATTCTAGAGGAACGATTCCGCAAAGTTCGATTTACAATACGATCAAACTTAGCTCAGCCACAGGAGCTTTACCACTAAAGAAATGGTACCATTACAACGGACCCCCCACGCAATAGAGTAGCACCTCATCACCAGGTATGTCGAATAATATACAAAGATTAACCCCATCAACCTCGTGCTTATCCTTCCTTAGAAAACAAGCGGTTATTATCAACACATTAGGTCTGTGTCATCTTCAATTGCACAAAAAAATAGCTTATTGAGAAATTCTTTCAAGATTTTCGGTGATCAATCTATTCTGAAGAAGTGTTTTAATGCTTCCATTGTACCTTGTCTTCAGTATTGTTCTCCTGTCTGGTGTTCAGCTGCTGATTCTCATCTTAATTTGTTGGACAGAAACTTACGGTCTATCAAATTTCTTATTCCTGATCTAGATATTAATCTTTGGCATCGTTGTTCAGTTAGTTCATTATGCATGTTGCATAAGATTTTACATAATTCTGACCATCCTTTACATTCAGATCTTCCTGGACAATTCCATCCTGTTCGTAATAATAGGCAGGCAGTTAATTCTGATAGCCAGGCCTTCTCCATCATGAGGCTCAATACTACACAGTATTCTAGAAGTTTTATTCCAGCTGTGACCAAGTTGTGGAATGATCTTCCTAATCGGGAAGTTGAATCAGTAGAACTTCAAAAGTTCAAAGTTGCCGCAAATATTTTTATGTTGAACCGACTGACATAAGTCTTTTTATAGTTTATATATGACATATCTTTTTTTGACGTTGTTACAGTTTGTAGAATTATTCATTGTTAATTTGTTCTCATTTATTTATTTCTTTATTTCCTTTCCTCACTGGGCTATTCTTCCCCGTTGGAGCTTTTGGGCTTATAACATCTTGCTTTTCCAACTAGGGTTGTAGCTTGGCTAGTAATAATAATAATAATAATAATAGTAATAATAATAATAATAATAATTGCCAGTTCATAAGGTTAATGTAAAACAAAGAGCAATGAGTTCCAATGAGGCCAGAGTATCAGTAGGCTAGAGAGCAAAAGACAAGTAGGAGAAATTAAATACTTATATTCATTGAGAAGTCTCTACCATATCAGACGTCCTTCCAGGTGATTTTCTCCTTATTTATTAATCCCTTCCCTCCCTACAGCTTAATCATTTATTTCTCACGCGCGAAGTCATTGTTGTTTATTTTAATTATGCAGAAGAGGAGTGTTTGTCTCCAGACTAACTTCTTGGGGATATCTTTATTTGCTTACACTCTCAAAGAATTTCATAGCCTCCTTCGAAGGCTCTTCTGAGTAGAACATATCTTTCCTGATTTCATTACATTCAGAGAAAAGTAGATAAGGTTTTATTTTCTCTCAGATGTTCGTAAAAAGGTTCAGATTATTTGGGTATTCTTTAGAAGGAATTATCTAAATATTTCAGCGAACACTCAGAGCGCTTGATAAATTTATGAACTGTGTCTTAAAATATGTAATCCTATTATTTTTTCTCCCATAATTGAGAGAATGAAAAGAATTGGACAATGATTGAAACGTTTTTGGAAGATTCTACTTTTTAAATTGATAACCCCCCCCCAAAAAAAAAAAACAACACCACTTTATGCCCAATCCAGCTGTAACCTATTTCTTTAACATAAAAAAGACGAGGATATTTAACTGAAATTAGTTAAGATGTCTCTTTCAAAGTGGGGATACCTTAACGTGGTTTGTATATCCCCAAGATCAGGAAAGATGTACTAGTCAGGGCCATACATACTAGTTTGGTTTACTGTGAGCGATCAGACTAAAATCTAATACCAACACTAGTACCAGCTGTATTGTTACTGCTGGTGTTGCCTTTTTTTTTTAAATTTTAAGATATATTCACAAAATACACTTTTATTATTCAATACCATCGCCTGTTTTACGTTAACTAAAACGAAGAGGATATCATTCAACTTGAATATTTCGAAAAATATTAGTTAAAACTCAAGTCAACTTACAGCTCTAACGCTATTAAATTACTCATTTGAGATAAAATAAGTTTTTAGTAAATGAAAAAAAAAAAGACTGATTATTCCTTTACTTCAGTTTAAGGAATAAAACGAGACTCAATGAAATCTTTACTGTCATCCAAACGGTAAAATATAAACCGAATATTGTAATAATCCTTTTTTTCCTATAAAAAAAAATCTCAAACAAACAAAGAAAAAAAGAAAAAAAAAGTTGAAAGATGCTCCAATTTCAGGAACCAAAAGGACTTGAAGAGAAGTTTTTACGTTGAATAAAAACTCCAAAAAAGCAAAAGCACAACAAAGAAACAAACAAGTTAATAGAAATGGCCCTCATTCTCCAATCCCAGGAAAAAAAGCACTTAAAAATAACAGAAGAAACCAAAATTGCAATTCTGGGTCCCCTCACACCGCCTATAAGAATTCAAAGAAAATCTGCAAATTCTAGAAAGAAACCGAAAATCCGAGATGGAAGGAAGAAATGGGGTGAGAAATGGACGAAGGGGGAAGGGCAACAGTTTTCAAGAACGAAGGTAAGTGGTTTATAGTCTTCTTGAAAAGTCTCAAGAAGAATATTGTTAGTGCTGTTTCTTATAGGGAATGTTTTAAGGATGTAAACAGAAATGATGATAATATTTACAATTAGGATGTAAATATTGAGGATAAAGAAAACAATGATGAAATTCATCAACTAATAATAATAATAATAATAATAATAATAATAATAATAATAATAATAATAATAATAATAATAATAATAATAATAATACATACATACATAAATATACATACATACATATACCAAGGAACTTCCCTCAATTTTGGGGGGTAGCCGACATCAAACAAATGAAACAGAAAAGGGGACCTCTCCTCTCTCCGTTCCTCCCAGCCTGACAAGGGACTCGACCAAGTTCGGCTGGTACTGCTAGGGTGCCACAGCCCACCCTACCCCATTATCCACCACAGATGAAGCTTCATATCGCTGAATCCCCTACTGCTCCTACCTCTGCGGTCTTCCAAGGCACCGGAGGAAGCAGCAGAGCCTACCAGAACTGAGTCACAATCGCTCGCCATTCATTCCTATTTCTAGCACGCTCTCTTGCCTCTCTCATATCTATCCTCCTATCATCCAGAGCTTCCTTCACTCCATCCATCCACCCAAACCTTTGCCTTCCTCTTGTACTTCTCCCATCAACTCTTGCATTCATCACCTTCTTTAGCAGGCAGCCATTTTCCATTCTCTGAACATGGCCAAACCACCTCAACACATTCATATCCACTCTAGCTGCTAACTCATTTCTTACACCCGTTCTCACCCTCACTATCTACTCGGGATATAAAGGCCATACTCCTTAGATATTTCATCTCAAACACATTCAATTTCTGTCTCTCCATAACTTTCATTCCACACAACATTACTACTCCCATAACTGCCCCCAACACTTTGTATCCTTCATTCACTTTCTGACGTACATCTGCTTCCACTCCACCATTTGCTGCAACAACAGACCCTAAGTACTTGAACTGATCCACCTCCTCAATTAACTTTCCATTCAACATGACATTCAACCTCGCACCACCCTCCCATCTCATAACCTTACTCTTACCGACATTAACTCTAAACTTCCTCTTCTCACGCACCCTTCCAAATTCTGTTACTAATCGGCCAAGCTTCTCTTCCGCGTCTGCAACCAGTACAGTATCATCCGCAAACAACAACTGATTTACCTCCCATTCATGGTCATTCTCTTCTACCAGTTTCAATCATCGTCCAAGCACTCGAGCATTCACCTCTCTCACCACTCCATCAACATACAAGTTAAACAACCAAGGCGACATCACACATCCCTGTCTGAGCCCCACTCTCACCGGAAACCAATTGCTCACTTCATTTCCTATCCTAACACAGGCTTTACTACCTTTGTAGAAACTTTTCACTGCTTGCAACAACCTTCCAATATCTCCATATAACCTCATCACATTCCACATTGCTTCCCTATCAACTCTATCATACGCTTTCTCCAGATCCATAAACGCAACATACACCTCCTTACCTTTTGCTAAATATTTCTTGCATATCTGCCTAACTGTAAAAATCTGATTCATACAACCCCTACCTCTTCTAAAACAACCCTGTACTTCTAAGATTGTATTTTCTGTTTTATCCTTAATCCTATTAATAATTATAATAATAATAATAATAATAATAATAATAATAATAATAATAATAATAATAATAATAATAATAATAAAAGCAATGCGGATGAAATTATGATTATGGGATTAATGATAGTAAAATTACGAAGATAAAGATTATGACGATGACGAAAAGGAAAACACTTGAATGCTATTGAAATATTAGAAAAAAATTATACCAAAATCTTTCCATATGCTTCAGAAACAAAAGCTTACAGGTTATTGACAGTACACCTATATCATCCGTTCTTTATCCTTGACATTTATTTTATACGATAGCAAACTTAATGCATTTGCATTATGATAAGTTAATACAAATGTTCAGTCAAAAAATTATTCAACTTAATTCTATATTTACGCAGTTAGTTGGAGTTTTTTCTATTACTAGTCCATATACTTTCCTTCCTTTCATTTTGATCATGGTTCGTTGTCTCACTAACTGTTTTCTAGCCAAGGCTAATAAAAGAATCAAATTTTGGTTAAGTGAATGATTACACACACAAGTAGTAGGAAATTCAGCTTTCCTGAGAGATAACTAAAAAAGAAAAGAAACATAAGTAGTATTTTACAATCAAAGGAGGCTATTGCACGTACTGTCATAAGGAAACAAAGAAATTGATATATTGTAAAAGGCCTGGAAAAATATTATGAAAGTAAAATACAAGATTGTAAAGAAGCTACTTTTTCTTATATGATCCTGTAAAATAGTAGCATTAATAATACGTTCAGTATCTTTGAAGGTAATCTCTTTTATTATGGTTGTAATAACAATAACCTGTATGTGTTTTTTATCATTAATTGATATTTACTTGTTTACTTGAGGAGAATCGTAATTTTGTTAACTAAATGCTTTTTTTTTACTGTTGTGTGTTTCTCTAAACAGAGATTACAGTGTTGGGGGTATTAACTTATTGGTGTTTATACCATTTTTCCTATGTTCAAGTTAAAGCTAGCGCTGTTCTGCTACACATTATAATTCGTTTAAATCTTCCTACAAAATGAGACTTGGCTACAAAGTATTTAGAAGGTCGCTAAAAGCTGCCACTTCAATTTCCATTATGGAGGTTGAAAGGACAGCCCATGAACCCTGTCGATTAATTGTTCAACGAAAGCCTGCCTGACACTCACGCACATTTTTGCCACGTACTGGCACGCATTGATGCATGCCAGTGCGTGCCACATGGGTTTTTTCCCGCACTGTTCACGACCAGTTCACGACACGTTCACGCATAGTTCACGACAAGTTCATGCCACGTTCACGCCATGGCACGAATTGGCACGCCTAGTTCACGACAAGTTCACGACATGTTCACTCATCTTTCCGCATCATTCCGCATCGTTCGCGCATCGTTCACGCCAGTTCACGAATTGGCCACTCCATATAAAAACGGGGCTTCTCCAACCCGAGGACATTCTTGGATTGGTTTCGGAAGAGACAACAATGCTTTCTGTCAGAGCCACCATTGCATTGAGGAGAAGAAACGTATCTTTTTCGTTTGTATTTTTTGTTGCCCTTTATTTTTGTTTCATTAAGAAAGCATTTGATTTACATATAAATAGCAGACATAAAATATGTACAATTATTAAGAAAGCATTTTATTTTAACATTAAAAGCAGCAAACATGAAAAGTTTTTAGGCTGTTGATTTTAAGGTAATAGAGAAAAAAGTGTGTTGAAATAATAAATAATTTTATTTTTACATTAAAACAACAAACAAACAAAATTTGTTTTGCTCATCATTTTAAGGTAATAAAGAAGAATAAGTATGTTGATGAAATAAAACATCATTTTATTTTTACATTCTAACAGCAAACTTAAAAATTTCTTGGGTTTATTTTTCAGTTCATTTTTATTTAAAACAAAAGTTTTGGCTCTTGATTGGTAATAGAGGAAAGTAAGTGTGTGCATGAAATAAGACATCATTTTATTTTTACATTCAAACAGCAAATATAAACAATTATTAGGTTTATATTTTTCTTTCCTTTTCATTAATTTTTTCGTTTCCCTTTTGTCTCTTCATTATAAAGTTATAGAAATAGTTTGAAATAAGATATCATTTTTTCCACATTAAAACAGCAAATATAAAAATTTATTAGGTTTATTTTTCTTTCCTTTTCATGAATTTTTTCGTCTCCTTTTTGTTTCTCTTCATTATAAAGTTATAGAAATATTTTGAAATAAGATATAATTTTTTTTTCACATTAAAACAGCAAATATAAAAATTTATTAGGTTTATTTTTCTCTCCTTTTCATTAATTTTTTTCGTTTCCTTTTTGTCTCTTCATTAAAAAGTTATAGAAATAGTTTGAAATAAGATATCATTTTTTTCACATTAAAACAGCAAATATAAAAATTTATTAGGTTTATTTTTCTTTCCTTTTCATTAATTTTTTCGTCTCCTTTTTGTTTCTCTTCATTATAAAGTTATAGAAATAGTTTGAAATAAGATATAATTTTTTTTTCACATTAAAACAGCAAATATAAATAGAATTTTTTCGCGTTACGAAGTATAGCGAAAAATAATTGTCCTAACGACATGTAAGCAGATCTTAAGTGTCTTGTTACTTAAGTTCAGTTGTTATGTAGGCAGTGGCCTATGAGAATTTAGTGTTGGGTGAAACTTATTCGATGTTTGAAGAGGTATTTAGTAAGTGGTCACTTTCTAGCGCACGCTAGCCCGAGCAAGTCGAATTTATTATTATTATTATCATTATTATTTATTAGTAGTACAAGAGTGAGGTTCCACCACTCAAATTTGAGTTGCTCTGCATTATTGCCGTGGATACACAGGTTTCCATAGTTTTTTCAAAACTTGAGATTTTGTTTTTTATCTATGGTTTTTCCTGGGCGGCAGAGGAGGCTTATATGTTGATTTGAAAGTTTGTTCATTTTGTTTTAAATATGCACTGCTATATCAGTACAGAAGTTTGTAGAAGTTATTAGAATGTGATGTTATATATAAATTGTTTTTTAAAAAGTATGATTCATTAGAAAAATAAACCTGGCGTCAACCGGCACGGTGCGCTATAATGCAATTTAATGTTTTATTATGTTTATACCTGTAGAGAATGCGGAGTGAAGTGAGGACAACTTATTAGGTTTATTTTTCTTTCCTTTTCATTAATTTTTTCGTTTCCTTTTTGTTTCTCTTCATTATAAAGTTATAGAAATAGTTCGAAATAAGATATATTTTTTTTCACATTAAAACAGCAAATATAAAAATTTATTAGGTTTATTTTTCTTTCCTTTTCATTAATTTTTTCGTTTCCTTTTTGTTTCTCTTCATTATAAAGTTATAGAAATAGTTTGAAATAAGATATCCTTTTTTTTCACATTAAAACAGCAAATATAAAAATTTATTAGGTTTATTTTTCTTTCCTTTTCATCAATTTTTTCGTTCCCTTTTTGTTTCTCTTCATTATAAAGTTCACGCCACTTCCCGCATCGTTCACTCCAGTTCATGCCAGTTCGCGCATCGTTCACGACTATTTTTGGTGTGCCAATGCGTGCCACAAACTTTAAAAATTTCAAAGTTCTGGGCACGCATGGCACGCATGCCACGCAACGTTCCCGCACTGTTCATGACAATTTCACGACTCTTTCACGCGAGTTTGCGCATCAATGCGTGCCAGTGCGTGCTACGAATGTGTGCAAGTGTCAGGTACCCTTAATCCCTCTGACTTCCGGGCGTGTGGTGTACTAAGTAGCATACAAGCTCAGAGATATTTTCCTGATAACAGAGATGTACACCAACAACCGAAAAGACTTAGAAAAACGTAAAGATCCTATTATCTACAAGAAACATTCTGAAATCGATCAATTATTCAACCAAAGATACGCGAGGAATAAAGTTTATATCTAAAGATTCTTTGGACAATTAAGTAAAAAGCATCACTAAAATATATATGAACGAAACTTGCAAATCTGGACTACATTATTGTCGAGATTATCTTGGACGTGACTAACACATAAAAAAAAAGAAACAACGGAGATATCTAAAAACTCTAAAATCTGTAAAGTATCGGTTAATGCCATTTAAAAGTCTATTTAATTCCTATTTAACTGATGATATCACTGGAAGACATTTTGAAGGTTAGTGAAGTCATTTGTCACATGAGGGAAATAACTGGTGTAAAAAGATCATAGTATCAGAGCCTCTGTATAGAAATTCAATGTCATTCTTCCGTCAATTGTGTGAGAAAATTTAATTTACATATATGTTCGCTTAATGACAAACTGTATTAAAAGATTTCACCAAGAATGAATAATGCATTGATCTCCAAAGCAATCTTTCTCCTTTGCTTGAAAGATTAAAACTATTTTTCTTTCACAGGGAATTTCACTGATGCATAAACTTTAAAGATAGGAATGCTATCTTTTTGGGAAATTTTCAGACAGGAAACAAGAAATCCGCGCATTGTTGAAACACAAAGTCCTTCGTACCGTGGAAACGTCTGAAAGGAGATTCGAAGACGTTCAATGGTCTCTGTGCTTCGATTTATCTCCTGCGAGAATTCCTCCAAAAGCCTTTAAACAAAAGTTGATTGACAATCTCATTTGCTAGTTTCATTTGGCAGTCATTGTCTATCCTCAAAAGATCTCAAGTCGTTATCCTATCGTAGGTTCATCTTCCTCAGCCATCACCACTGCTTACTCTCTCTCTCTCTCTCTCTCTCTCTCTCTCTCTCTCTCTCTCTCTCTCTCTCTCTCTCTCTCTCTCTCTCTCTCTCTCCCTCCTTCTTATTCTTATGCTTCTTCTTCTTTTTCTGGCTGGCATTATGAAGCCTTTATCAATGGGGTCTGCCTGTTTGCCAGTCAGGTAATATGATCCTCTTCGAAGATTTTGAAATCAAATTTAATAATATATCATATAACTCTCTCTCTCTCTCTCTCTCTCTCTCTCCTCTCTCTCTCTCTCTCTCTCTCTCTCTCTCTCTCTCTCTCTCTCTCTCTCTCTCTCCTACATAAAATTAGGAGTTTTAACATTAAAGATATTGATTTTCTCATCTATAGGTATGTCGGTCACAACAGCTTTCTGACAATTGAAATTTTTTTTTCTCCCGTGTCCTTCATCTCGATTTAACTGTTAGTTTCGTTCAATTGAACAAGAGGGGTGTGGCTGCTGTCGTTTACTTAGTGGGGTATTAGGTTTGCTTATGCAAGTTAGATAAACTAGGTGAGCAAAATAAAAATATTAAATAACAAAACATGACCTTTTCTGTTTATCAAAAATGATTGTATGGTTTTATTTTCAAATATATCTTCATTCCTATTTTTTAATATTTTTCGTAACTACATTATACAACTCTATATGTCGATATTTATATTTGCAAATATCTCAACTTAATAGCAGAAAATAGAAAAACATTATTTCTATATACTTGTCACTATAAAAATTATAATTTCAAGAGCTATTGGGATATGACGGAATAAAACATAATTTGATATAAGTAAATTCCCAAAAGAAATAAATTTTTAGATCCTCCTGTAAAAAGTTATAACACTGATCTAATATTTTAAAAAGTTTTTAAACATGGTATAACACTTTCTTAATCTATAGAAAAATTTACAAACTTCTTTTTATAAGTATTTTTTAACAGAAAATGTTTTGCAACTTTTGCAGCACGTAAAAACTTTATTCTTTTTTAGATACTATACTCGATCATCTTTATAACCTTCTCCAGAAAGTTATAACACTTTCACAATAAACCACCTCGTAACATTTTCTTTAAGTATATTATAATACTTTTACAATATTCGAAAATTAATGAAACCTTTTTAACGTTATAAACACGTTACAGTACGTAAATATTTTTTCAAATATCTTCCAATTCGATAGAAAAAAAAAAAAAACCTCGCTCAGAGAATCTAACGCACTAAACATATCGCTTTCAATCCACAAAAATCCTGAAAACCCAAATCCATAGAGTGGTAGAAAAGCGAGCAATCATTTACTAAAGGGTCCAATAGAATTCTAAAGGAAATTCATCCGAGAAAAGGGGTCCTTATCATTAGGACTCACTTTGGACACTTATAAGCGTCGTGTATGGCACTGCTCTCTCTCTCTCTCTCTCTCTCTCTCTCTCTCTCTCTCTCTCTCTCTCTCTCTCTCTCTCTCTCTCACAATATATCTTTCTGAGGGGAATGAAAACATAAAATTAAAAGATAAAATGCCGTGTCTTTAATGAAGAACATTGTGTAGCTCTCGAGAATGTAGGGTGCATTATTTGTTTTAAAATACACAAGTTTCACATATTTAATATAATTTTTTTTTTTTTTAGTCTTCCCCTCTTCATAAAATTTCATACGCCTGGTAGCATTAGTTCAAGGAGTTTTTCTTGATCTTTCAACTCACAACAGATAACGAAGACCCAACTGTAATTTGGGCAGAGGAAGTCTCTTAACCTTACATAAAGCAAGATCTACAGGCTGAAAAAACTCCACAGTTATGAGAGCAACACAAATACTAACGTCATGAAAAAAAAAAGTAGAAAAACTGGATGAGGACACGAAATTTATAATTACACAGCATCATGCGATAATTGAAGTAAGGATACTGATTTATTAAAATTTCTGAAATTAACGGATCACTGGAATAGTTATACATAAAGTTCCACTTTTTCCAATTGAATTCGAGAATTTTCAGTTTCTCACTGAAGAGAGAGAGAGAGAGAGAGAGAGAGAGAGAGAGAGAGAGAGAGAGAGAGAGAGAGAGAGAGAGAGATTTAGTTGGCGGAAGAACAGATATCACAAATATCAAAGAATGTTAAAATGTCAGAGCAGATTGTTCTCATAACACATCCTCATAAGAAGTTAATTGTGGGCGGAGGATGACTTCTGTTTGCGTTTCACAAGACTTAGATATAAATTCTTAAGATGTATGATTAGTTATTGGATAATTAATAATAGATATTTTGATTAATTTTATATATTGAAAATAAAAACAGGTTTGATATCCATAAAAAAAAACTCTTAAAATAATAATATCCCAAAAGATATTCTAGAGTTATGAAGTTGTATCTATGATCACCAATTGCTAAAGAATGTTTAACAAACTCTTGATTATTTTCAGTATAGGGGATACAATTAAGATATGTTAATAATCCACGAAAAATCATATGGAAATATAGGTAATTCACGAGTAAGGTGAAACAATACAAAATTTAGCCAGACAAGAGGTAAGCTAAAGAAACCTTAGACATTTGCAGAAATTCTAATATCTGCTATTCCCTTAGGTAAGCTAAAGCCTTATCAATTCCCAGAGAAAGGCAATATAATCTGACGTAATTTTCAATTCCATAAAAATGCCATAACAAAATAATTTTAAATTTCTAGGGAAGTGAAATAATCTAAAGTATTTTTAAGTTCTAAAGAAAGGAAATACAAAATATTTTTCATTTCTCAGAAAATGCAATACTATAAAAAAGATAATTCAATTAAAAGAGAAACTTTATTTTATAAAGTCATTTTCCATTATGCAATGTTTAAATCTCAGAGAGAGACCACATCATAAAGTAGTTTTCAATTCTCAGAGAAAGGCAATAATATAAAGTAGTTTTCAGTTCCCAGAAAGAGACAATAACATAAAATAATATAGAAATATACATGTCATTACCATATTATGAAATGAATCCGAAGGAAATGGAAAACCCAAAATTATACCATTCCCGGAGCAAAACAGTAAATCAGTAACAAAATCATTAGTCAATATCCATTCAAGTTTACAAATCAGAATTATATTGCAATAAAAAATGAGTTTATAGGAATAATGGGGTTAAAGTCATTTTTCCAAGAGCTAATGAATAAGAAAATCCCAGAGGCAACCATTTCAATAAAAATTACAATAAAAAATCAGAGAGTGGCCATTCCATAGGAAAATCCATGGATAGTTTTATTCAGATATTCAGCATTGCAATTCCATCTGGAAAAATAGATACAAAAAAGAAAAATAACAAACAAACAGCTTATCTCCCAGAGATAAGCAAGAGACATGATCAGTGTTACCAGATGGGGTATTCTAAAATTCCCAAAAACTCGTGATGAAAAATGTCCAAAAACAACCCCAAAATACCAATTTCTACTAATATCTTTTCTTATGATCCTCTAGGCCTTACTTATTTAAAAAATACTCACTATACTTCATATAAGTGCAAGTAAACTAACTGCAATAATACAAAAGTTTACTCACATTTCTTTCTAGATTTAATTTATTTTTTTCTAGGAATCCAAAAGACAACCAGAAATTCTTTTATTTAAATGGTATATCATTATCAATTATTTCAATTTACTTTTCATACTACCATATACCGGGGCATATTTCATTAAAAGCATGATCGAAAATAAATGCACGTAGGTTTGTGGTGATAGAATCCTTTTGATGGAAATAAGTTTTGAGTGATAACCAAAAGGTTTTAATTAACCAGCGGAACTGTTATATACTCCCTGATGTTATCGGAATTATGACGTCATCGGCATAATTCTGAGTTTCTATATTCCGTAATTTCTTTTTCATTTGAGGAAATAAGTTTTCTAGTAGTAAAATGATCATATACATATTTCACAGAATCTTAAAATTTCCAAATGGAATTTCATATAAATGTTTAAAAAACGTTTCATTTAAGGTTTGGAAGTAATCTCGATCAGCTATGTAGACATAATTTAAAATAAAACTATTATTATTTTTTTTTTCATAGCCAAGCTAAACCCCCAGTTTGGAAAAGCAAGATGCTATAAACCCAAGGGCTCCAACAGGGAAAAAAAAAAGCCCAGTGAGAAAGGAAATAGAAAAAAATAAACGATATAGGAAGTAATGAAGTATTAAAAATATATCTTGAAAACTATAACGACATTAAAGCAGATATTTCATTCATAAACTATAAAAAGACTTATGTCAGCCTGTTCAACATGAAAACATTTGCTGCAAATTTGAACTTTTGAAGTTCCACTTATTCAACAACCTGATTGGGGAGATCATTCCACAACTTGGTCATAGCTGGAATAAAACTTCTAGAGTACTGTGTAGTATTAAGCCTCATGATGGAGAAGGCCTGACTGTTAGAACTAATTGCATGCCTAGTATTACGAACAGGATGGAACTGTCCTGGAAGATCTGAATGTAAAGGATGGTCAGAATTTTGAAAAAATGTTATGCTACATGCATAATGAAACTAATTGAACGACGGTACCAGTAATTAATATCAAGATCAAGAATAAGAAATCTAATAAACCACAAATTCCTGTCCAACAAATTAAGATGAGAATCATCAGCTGAAAACCAGAAAGGAGAACAATATTCAAAACAAGGTAGAATGAAAGAATTAAAAACACTTCTTCAGAATAGATTGATACCAAAAATCTTAAAAGGCTTTCTTAATAGCTATGATTTGAGCAATTGAAGAAGACACAGATCTAGTGTGTTTCTCAAAAGTAAGTGGCTGTCGAGAACCATACCTAAAATTTTGAAAGTCATACAAATTAAGGAAACATTATCAATGCTGAGATTCGGATGTTGAGGAGCCACCGTCCTTGACCTACTTACAATCATACTTTGTTAGAATTCAACTTCATGCACCATAATTTGCAACGTGCACTAATTTCAGCTACATTTTCAAAAAAGGGATTCTGCAACCCTAGATCTACATTCAGGAGATGGAATTGATGCAAAGAGTATTGTATCATCAGCATATGGAACAAGCTTGTTTTCTGAGCCAAACCACATGTCATAGATATATAGTATGAATTTTCCTCTCTCTCTCTCTCTCTCTCTCTCTTCTCTCTCTCTCTCTCTCTTCCTCTCTCTCTCTCTCTCTCTCTCTCTCTCTTATAAATCCATCATTTAATAACTTTAAATGGGTTTTATTCCTCTCTCTCTCTCTCTCTCCTCTCCTCTCTCTCTCTCTCTCTCTCTCTCTCTCTCTCCTCTCTCTCTCATAAATCCATCATTTAATACTTTAAATGGGTTTTATCTCTCTCTCTCTCTCTCTCTCTCTCTCTCTCTCTCTTCTCATCTCTCTCTCTCTCTCTCTCTCTCTCTCCTCTCTCTCATAAAGCTACCATTTAATAACTTTAACTGGTTTTATTTAATTTTTTTTTTTTCTCTCTCTCTCTCTTCTCTCTCTCTCTCTCTCTCTCTCTCTCTCCTCCTCTCTCTCTCTCTCTCTCATAAAGCTACCATTAATAACTTTAACTGGTTTTTATTCTCTCTCTCTCTCTCTCTCTCTCTCCTCTCTCTCTCTCTCTCTCTCTCTCTCTCTCTCTCTCTCTCTCTCTCTCTCATAAAGCTACCATTTAATAACTTTAACTGTTTTTTTTTATTTCTCTCTCTCTCTCTCTCTCTCTCCTCTCGTCTCTCTCTCTCCTCTCTCTCTCTCTCTCTCTCTCTCATGTATTCTCTTCTTGTGCTTTATGTGTTCTCTTTCCCCTTCGGATTCCAATTGTTATCAGAGATTTTTTTTTAATCATTGTGTCTCAATATCCTTTCCCTGAACTTATTCTTTCTCCCTCTCTACTCTCTCTTTTTTCATCTCCCGTTTTCATTTCTTTTGAATTTCACTTGTTTCATTTGACTTTATTTCAGTTGCCTCTGTTTAAGGGGTTGGGGTGAGGGTGGGCCTTAAGGAGAAGGCCATTGGTAATGGAAGGGGAATGGGTGGTGGTTTGCAGGTGATGATAATCCGATGATTATTCTGAGCACCTGGTTTTCATCTTGGTTTATTCCTTAGAACGATATATGGGTAGATAGGTGTTTAGATAAACATCGGTGTAAATAAATGGACACCTATTTATATTATACTAACACACACAAACACATTATATATAT
>NC_090738.1:15920338-15937838 GCF_036898095.1 Palaemon carinicauda | reverse complement strand
TTTTTTCATCTTTTTATATCTTCTCTCGTTCATTTTTCTTATATCCCCCATCGAGGCAATCTCCATGATTGGCCGCTGACGCTTCAAATCTGGCAGATTTTCATGTCCTATTCTAGCAGATTCGCCTGTCCTTGAAGGGATGGATGTTTAGAAAAACACTATGTTAATAGATATTTAATATTTTCTTTAAATTTTTCTTATGCATAGTTTCTTTGGGAGTCACTTTAATTCATGTATATAATTAACATTTTTTTTTATCTAATCAGTGTTCGACTGTTTTTGAAAGCCCTCTCTTTGATGTCAAGGAAATATAAAAGATTGACTGGTCATTCCTTTCTCACGTTAAGAAAATGCCTAAGATCTGCGGACCTTTCCCTTGTCTTTTAAAGTAAATTTGCTGTTTTTCGTCTCTTATCAATAAAATAACTAGGATTTATTGACGTTTCTCTTGTCACAATAAGAAAATATCTAAAAAATGCAAATGTTTCTCTTGTCTTGTCAGGAATATATTTGAGAGTTGGCAACTGATTTCATTGGTTGTTAAGATATAATCTAAAACTGTCTAATGAATTTCCCTTATCAGTGAATTAATTTATTTTTCTTCCCTAGTTTCTTTCTTATGGTTCGATAAGAAAGTTTCTCCGATCTTCTGAACTTTATTTTCTTTAACTTTATGTTACCCTATCTTTTTGATAGTTCATTTCCTTTGGCATTTAAGAAGATTTTACAATAAATACAAACAACAAGGGAAATCAGGAGCGAATAAGAGATTATAAGAGCAACTAGGAAATATGGAACTAACCTGCAACTTGCAAAAAAAAAAAAAAAAAAAAAAAAATAGAAAAGATTATTCGTTTCTACACAATCCCTGTAAACAAGTGTTTCGTCCAAAAATAAGAGCTTCATTGAAACCTAAGTGATTGACCAAAAACCTAAGGGTTTAAATAAACGATATCTTCGTCAAAATATAAGAGCTTTTATCAAGATACAAGTTTCACAGAAAATAAGAGCTTCGATGAAAAGGATAAATAGAAATATGAACTTTTTCAACACATAAATAGCATTTTGTTTAAGAAGGGCTCAGAGATACCGTGTTCTTAAAGCAACAGACGATTTGAGGATGATTTCTTCATTATTGGATTTCGTTTTCTTTACAAGAGGGATACGATGGAATGATTCAACCTTTCTTTTATATAAGTATCAAAAGATAATACAGATCTAGAGAGAGAGAGAGAGAGAGAGAGAGAGAGAGAGAGAGAGAGAGAGAGAGAGAGAGAGAGAGAGAGAGCTGTGGTCTGTGGCTCCAAAGGAGATACTATAATTAAGCTACAAATTACCAAGTGAAGGAAAATAAAAAGTTCCAGTTGAAGCCAGGTCCTAAGCAGCACACTAAGAAGGTCATGCCTATTTGACAGCATGCCGTTTTACCATTTCCTTTTCAGCAAATTGCTGCTTATGGATGGAGAGGACAGAGGGAAGATAGATGGGCTAGATGGGGAGTAGAGCGGTTTGCCAAAGACGGAGGGAATAGATGGGAGTAGATGGGAAGATGAGAAAACGAAAAAGAGTAGTGTGTTATACTTTAGCGCACATATCTATCTATCTATTTATCGATCGATCTATCAGTCTATCTATCTATCTATGTTTCAAAATTTTCTGACATATAAGCTGCTCGAACATACATTGGGGAGGATGGTGGGGCCAGCAGTCTCACCCTACAAGATACTTGTTGAAAAGTGAACGGGGCCAACAGTGTTGTTTGTTTCAGCTCTCGTTAATTTGATTACGCATTTGCCTGTATTCCACAATCCTCTTTTTCTTTTTTCAGGGGATGAGCTGATCCAATGTCATGGGGTGGCTTCACTTCCATTTGCCTTTTTAATATATATTTTTTTTATACTACAGCGCTGGCTGGTTTGTCCTTGAGTGTGTGTGCTAAATCAGAGATAGTAGAAACACAACAGGAAGTTTCCTACGTTTATGTCTATCGGTTATAATACAACGGTAGTGTAATATGTAAAGACCTTTATTGGCCCTTCTTAGAGTCTAATCCTAGTGATAGTGAGAGTTTAAAGTCCTTGGTATTTACTAAAGGTAGAGCAGAGAGTAAGAATAGAAAGGTGAAAGAAAATGAAAATGACAGGCAAATAGATTGACTACGGTACTGCACTTCCGCAGATGTCACTCATGCTTTATTATTGTAATGTTTTATTAAAAAAAAAAAAAAAAAAAAAAAAAAAAAACACTATTGTGAAGTAGTCTGTTCATGGAGATTTATATAGTTGTATTTGTCAGTGGAATAAGACTTTCTTCAAGGAGTAAAAACCATCCTGTGGCATTATGGGAAAAAGATAGAAAGATAGTATCGTATTATGATACATGATATAGTTATGTTTAATTAGTTCGTACTGTTGTGATTAATGAAGATTTTTAGTGTTATGTTTGTTTTTATTTTAATTAGTTAGGTAAATATTCTGTTGCCTTATATTATCATTTTGACTGTGTAAATTATGATGTTTTTATCATAATATAAGTGAGTATTTGATAACAGAATTATTACTAAAATAGAGAAGTTATAACCTATCTATAGTACAAATAAGAATGCATGTTTGTTTTGTTTGCTTGTTTGCTGGCTGCTTTTCCGGTCCCATACAGCATGAGAACCCCACTCTCTACAGGACCTCCGCTGTCGTTTTACCTACTATGAGATTCAGGCCCTCTGTAACACGGTTTTTTCGCAATAATTTTTTATCTATGAATTTCATAAATATAACGCTTCTTCAGAATGCACATTATATCTACACATAAATTTTGACTATATTCTGCATTACGTAAGTTGAATAAATTTGGTACTTATAATGTAAAAGTGACGTTTTTTGAAGACGGGCCAACTTACTCAGAGAAAAGGTTTCGAACGCACTCGTTACGTAACTTATGACGGCATTTCTTCACTATTTCTCCATCGATGAATGGCTATACGTAACGGAGGCTATACCTCTGCCAACAATGACACAAAAGTTTAAATAAAAGCAAAGCAGTACACCTTTATGAACTCTGAAACCTTTCCACTGATAATTGTCATAATGAACAAACCAAAAAATATGTTAATAAATACAAAAACGATTATTAGTCTAATTTCCAAAATAAGTTTCCTAAGAAATTACAGTCTACTCTATAGGTCACAATCAGATTGACAAGGTGTAGGTAATAATTGGTAATTTTCAAAAACGTAGTAGACAAGCTTGATTTGATAACTGCTATATCCAATGTCAAGCAATTTTTATTTATTGTCTATCTACCTACCTATTTACTGTAAGGAAAAAAAATAGCCGGTACCGTATTTTGGCTTTAAACCTTCACCAAGAATGATGACTTCATGAGGCTCCACCCACTTTGGCCGCGTTACAATTCAGGATAACACTGAAGGCTATCATGGGCATTGTTGGGTCAGAAAATTTAAATTCTGGCTATAAAAACTCATTTCTCGGGTAGTTGTAAGAAGTGCTAAATGATCCTCAAGGATCCCAGCAGTTGGCCTAAGCGTTTAATTCATGTATACTACTGTTGCGGCACTACTGCTACAGTAGTATTACTACGCTAGCACAGATACCCCACCCACAATTATGTATCGTTCCGCCATGCATAAGTCTTTGTAGTGTTTTTTCACTGTGCAATAAGCCATGGCGTCCTCAGAAATTAAGTTTAACATTAGATGATAGGTTATTTCATTAAGCTGTCAAATTATGGCAACTGGGTATGTTATTGCCGATGTTGAAGCTAAAATAAAGTAAGGTATCATTCCTGCATTGCATTATCATCTTTACTACTATTTGTTTTGCTACATGTAGTAATTATTTTAAAGGATAAATGAATTATGTTCACTTTACTTCTACAAATTCCCATTAGATGTACTATTTAAACTCCTAAAACTATTCATGATTTATTTACAAAATACAGTCATGCCCAAAACATAGCCAACACGGTCGTACAGCCTAAGAAGAAGAAAAAATATTATATTCTATGATCCATTGGTCTGATGGAGTGTTTAGCACAAAATTCTTATTTTAACAAAAATGGTCATATAAAGACTGTTTACATACAATCTCTCTCTTTCTCTCTCTCTTTGTGGCATAGTGAATAGTTAATGGAAATGTTCAAAAGCCTGAATGGCATTACAAGTATTATAACCGTGTTACGTAACATACATATCAGACCATAAACATTGGATTTAAACTAGAAACTGAATAATTACCTATTCAGGTTATAGTAAATATGGCCACGGTCTTTATCTTGACTGTATAAAGTTGCAAGTAGTAAGACAAATGCAGTTTTGCAACAACGGGGGCAATTCCAAATCCTGTTAGCTATTCTTGACTGTTATGGGTTTCAGAGCCGATAGAACAAGGTGAATGGGTGTCTGGTGGATGGGTGGGGCAAAATTTTGTCAAATGGTGTTTACATTGCTTACGTTATGAATGTTTTCGACTCTTGGCTCGTTATAACTGGCCATGGCGTCGGCTAGATCCTTTTTACTCTATAAAAATTAAAAGTATCGGGTTTAGATTATTGATAATGCTGACAAAATTTGTGTGTGGTTGTAAAATATACATATGTCAACTTTCAGCTACATCCGATGCTTTGATAAGGAGCAAAGTCCAAAAAAACCGTGTTACAGAGGCCCTGAATCTCATAGTAGCTCGTTCTAAGTATTTATCGTTTCAGATCACGTATTGTTCATTTACTGTTAAATCGTCACTGTTGTAAGACTGCTTAAATAAGAAAGTCTTCAGTTTCCTCTTGAAAGCCTGAATGGATTTCAATCATTCGAATGTTTCGTGAGAGTTTATTATAGTCTCAGGGCTGCATATTTAAAGGCCCAGGAGCTTAAAGAAGACGTATTTCTAGGTTCCAACAGTTTGAAGCCATCTGTAACTATTCTCGTGTCGACACGATTTGTTCGCTGCGCAATATGTAGCAATTCTCTTAAGTATTTTGGCCGCCCAGTTCTGATAACTTGGTAGGTTATTATAACATAGTTTATCACAAGTTTCTTTACAGAATTTTCGTTTAGGTATTTTTTTATAAACGCAATATTTCTTAGATGATAACCAGCAGTTTTATTATATTATTTATTTATGCATTTAGAGACAGGTTACAGTCAAGAAATACACCAAGATATCGAACCTTAATAGATATCGGCACCGAGTTATTATTTATGTTCATTTCAGTATCACCCAAGTTTCTCACGCTGTTTCTCTTACCCACCACCATGAATTCAGTTTTCTTTTCATTTAATTTTAGTTGTTTAAATGTCATCCGTTCCCTAAAACTATCAAGGATTCGGTTTAGAGTATCAGTAGTGTCATCTATATCATTTATGGAGAAGTAAAATTGTGTGTCATCCTTAAATAGTTAGAACTTCACACCATGCCTTGGTAGTATTTTCGATAGAACAATAGTATAGATGCAGAATAAGATTGGGCCAAGTACACTCCCCTGTGGTACCCCTCTGTTTAAGGGTTCATATGATGAATAAGAGTTTCCAATTTGTACACAGTAATTTCTACCAACTAAGTAGTATTTTAGGTATTCGAAGGCTTGATCTTTAACGCCGATGGACAGTAGATCACTTAATAGCAGTCCATGCACAACTGTATCAAAAGCAGCACTGAAACCGAGCAATATTAAAATACCACATTTATTTTCATCCATCATTTCCAGCATATCATTTACAACAGAGCAGTGACTGTCTCCATAGATTGTATATGTGTGTAAATAGTGAATAAAGTTAAGTATAAGTAGAATGTTGTTTGATCCTGGTCTACATCAAAGAGTGCTGATTTAGGGGTAGTTCATCAATTTTGTTCCTGTGTTGTCCTATGGTTTATTGTATTGTTTCTCAGCTGTAGCACAAACTCCCTGAATAACCTCTCTTAGCTGAGTATAGTTTTTCCAAGTCAAATGTAATAGGTTATCCTTCTAACGAATGTGTGACGTTTTACAGATTTTTTATCTTGAATAAAAATATGACAAAGTAGAGAAGGAAAAACCGCAAAACGAGTAAAATGACAAAATGACTGATGCATTATACAATTATACTGTAACGGTAACCTTTTGTGCAATATTTTTTTTTTTTTATTTTCACTATTCATCTTCTATTCTTGTCCGGATGAGATACAGGTTAATGGGAAATGAGAAAATTAGGGAGACGATGATCTTGCCCTGTGTTTGTATGATGTGCGTGATTGTGTGTAAGAGAGAGAGAGAGAGAGAGAGAGAGAGAGAGAGAGAGAGAGAGAGAGAGAGAGAGAGAGAGAGAGAGAGAGAGAGAGAGAGGCTGCACACGCAAAACAGGACTTGAAAGAATATGCTCCCAATCAAACTATTAGAAACTTAGTCTTAAAATTGTTTCTAGGCTAAATTTCAAATCACAATATTCGTTGTTCGATGTCTTTTAACATCTCAGCACAGAAGAACGAATGATATTTGTGAATACTGTATATATATATATATATATATATATATATATATATATATATATATATATATATATATATATATATATATATATATATATATATATATATATATATATATATATGGGCTCAAGCCATGTCGTCCTGATGGAAGTTCCTTCATTAGTAGCTTCCTAGGTTATATGTGACTACAGTGATATATCCCAGAGAATTTACCGAAGGTACCCAGAATTCTAACTCCTGGAGTGAATATCCCTTAACATTCTAAGAAGGGATATCACGTAAGGACGTAATGGCACACCTCATAGCAATCTGCACCCCAGATAGAGTTTACGTTCGAGGAGGTGTGGCAAAAATAAAAAGGGGGGGCCCTTCAAAGGCCATCCCCGTTCCCTACTACTATCGATAGTACAACAGCGGATGGCCCCACGATAGTGGCCATTCCTTTATTTGTAGCGATTTCGCTCGTTGGTATTTTCCGGTGATTGAATTTATTTCGATCGGTTAAAGGATTATTGTTATGCTTTCTTCATCTTCTTCCGCCTTCGGAAAGATGGAACAGCAAATGCCTTGTACGGTAGTCCACTGCAGACCCAAGGGTAAGGACTTTTACAGTCATAATACTTGCAGGTTACATGCCCCCTGCAATATCATTTCCGGATCCCTACATTATTGGAACCCACAGGGTTGCAATATATGTTGGACATTGATGTCTGAAGGTTTTGATAATCCCAAGTCTACAGAGACTAAGGATATAACACAGTATAAATTACGTAACTGGGTGAGAGGCTTCCAAAAGATCTCTCCGAAACCTTTCCTACCTAATGATAGGATGCGTAAGCTATTATTTCCAGAGCTAAGTGAGGAAATAGTAGTGCCTCAGGAGTCAACTACGTTCCCTGATGGCGAGAAAACCTTTGGGATCGAGGACAAGAAGTGCCCTAAGATAGAAGAGAAATATGTTGTATCGGACTTTCCTCCGCCTTTGCTGGTTTAAAGAGCCATCGATGTCAACATCTTCGTCTTTTACCCCTCTATGGGATAATGTGGTACAATTATGTATCCAACTGAAGAATTAGATAGAGAGCTTTAGTAAACAAAGAAAAAAGCGGGAAGTAAAAAACAAGATAGAAACTCGTAAAGCTCCTCTTGTTGCTTCCTACGGGTCAGTTAAACGACCCATGAATCATGACCTTCCTTCATGCTCCTTAACCAATCCCTGGAGGTTTGCGGAGCTGATGTCGATTTCAAATGGCAATCTCTTTATTTCAGAGAAAATAGGTACTGTTCCCTTGGACAAAATCTAATTTTGGCAAAGCTCTGAGGTTTTCCCTAATTGTTGGGTTCGACTGAGGTTCGAACCAAAGACAAGGAAAAGAACGGAACAAAAGGAGGTCATGATTCTTGATCATGATAAGGCACAGACTATCCTTTCAGATAATCGGAAGAAGGCGGGTTATTCAGAGACGACGGTTTTCTCACTGAATAACATACACTGTTCTTTTCTTGCTCCTGCTTCACTCTCCTTCCCCTTTATGGGGAAGGCATTTACTTCCGTTACCAAAGCTGTAGAGGCGGGTGAGTCATGTCCCACACTCGATGAGTGCAAGCCTTTGTCACCAGCTTTTCCTGGACAGGAAAAGGATTGGAAGGAAGTCCACTTGACATTTTCAGTAGGAAAATTAGACAAGGATGTCACAAGCCGACAATCTAATGTATGTCTCACTAAATTGTCCGATTTGCTCTTGTTTAATGAGCACGAGTCAAAGGAGAGACTGGCGACATCCCTTTCTCTACAAAACTACATAGAGTTGTGTTCAACTTACGAGAACACCCCAGACATGCTCATGGTCTTAGCCAAAATGCATATGGCTACATTGGTAAAGGACCTTTACGCCTTTGTGAAGGCTAGGAAAGCATGTAGAGAGTTTGTGTTTGTTGCTGCAACGGTGAAACACGAAACAAAGAAGCTAATATCTTCCAACATTTGGGGTAAAGACCTCTTCCCACAAGAGGTCATTAAGGAAGTAGGCCTAATTAAGAATGCCGCCATGGAAAACATAAGTCTTCCCCAAAAATGGGCCATTCCCTCAAAGAGAAAATCTTCTGTGGTTGTGGGTCCCCAACCTAAAAAGAATTTCGAAAATACCGGAAATATCTGGGCTGCTCAACAACAGCCCATGATTCTAGTGACCAAGATGCTACAGGCAGATGGTCAAAAGTCTAAACCTACTGGTAGTTCGAAGCATAAAGACGCTTCGGCTAAGAGGAACATTCCCTCAGGATCGTAGGACCTTCGATCCTTCGGTCCAGAGCCTATTTAAGATGAGCCATTGATGGGGAACAGAAATGTCCCTACTATTATCTCCTTACCTTCTCCTACACTTCCAAACCCTCCTGGAGGAGTATACCTGAGAGCTATAGAGCATACAGGTAGTAAGAAAGCTACGGTTCATCGAGTCCCAGGGAAGGCTATTTTGTGTTCACAAGAAGGACTCAAGAAGTCTCTGAGTCATTCTGAACCTGTCGCTACTCAACAAGTTCATAATAATCTGCAAGTTCTGAATGTTAATCCTTCTGAACATATGGACCTTGTTCCAACTAAGGGTGTTCGTAGTCTTGTTAGACCTGAAAGGTGTCCTCTGGAACCTTCCAGTCAACCACCCACCTTCCTCCTGCCTAGGATTCATGTCACGGAGAGTAACATTCATCCTGAAATAGATACGTATCAGACTCACAGTCCTAAGTATCTTCATAGTGATGACCCGGTTCCTGGGACATCTCAGATGCGAGATATGCTTCTAGAAGTCTCGACTTTCTCCAGCTCTAGGGTTTCGATGGCTAAAAAACCATCGAAGCCCTCAGTCAAATTAGCCCCCTTTTCCTTCGGGAAGTTAAAAGGAGCTCGCGAGGTCTGTCAGGAGATTCAGCTAATCGATCAGATTCCCAAAATGCCAACAAGGAAAAGTGCTAGACTTTCCGCAGTTTGCAATAGTGACAGACCTAGTGCAAAGTGCACATCGGAAAGATGCGTTAAGAACCTGGAGAAAACATGCATCAAACGCTTGAAGAGATAAAAAAAGACTGAGATCAGTCCCTCTTCAATCGCTTCCTTAACAAAAGTTAAAACACGAAAGTCCCAGGACTCTGCTGGTCCTTTCGTGGGCGGGAAAGCACTCTCCACACAGATCAGACTCCCTACCTCTGAGCTGGTACACCGAAGCGATATTAAGACGTCACAATCGAACGTCTTGTACAGTCTTAGTAATGTTTCCCATCCTTTTCCTAAGGGGATGGCACCTAACAGCAGTTCATTTACATTTGATCCACGATGTGACGGTGGATACTCTATCACGGTCCAAGGCGATAGAGTTGGAATGGTCCATGGACGCAGACATATTCCCACCCAAATGGGAACAAGTCCCGGAACTGCAGTTCGACCTCTTCATCACGAGCGTCTTCAAGAAACTACCTCGCTAATACCCCCATACGAGGTTCCTTTAATGGGTCTGATAGACTAGATGAGGCCGGTCCTAGCTCCGATCCTAGGTATATTTCCGAAGGTTCAGAAATTAACTGCCTTCGGTTTATCACAGAGAACCCAAACCCTTCATTTCATGAAATTCTTGCTCTAGCGGTTAGAAAAAGGTTTGGGATCTCAGAAGGCAATATAGGATTCTTAGAAGAATACAAGGCTAAGTCTACTAAAAGACAATATGAGTCTTCCTGGAAGAAGTGGGTGGAGTTTGTTAAATCAAAAGGACCGAAAGAAATTTCTATGAACTTCTGTCTGTCCTTTGTCCACCTTCATAGTCAGGGGTTGGCGGCCAATACGATAAAAACGTGCAAATCGGCCTTGACTAGACCTCTCCTATATGCCTTCAAAGTGGATCTGGCAAATGAAATCTTTAACAAGATTCCGAAAGCATGTGCTAGACTTAGACCTGCAGCACCACCAAAGCCCATCTCTTGGCCTTTGGACAAGGTCTTACATTATGCCTCATCGGTGAACAATGAAGATTGTTCTCTTAAGGACCTAACCCAAAAGGTTATTTTCCTGTTCGCAATAGCCTCTGGGGCTAGAGTTAGTGAAATAGTGGCTCTATCGAGAGATGAGGGCCACATCCAGTTCACAGATTTAGGAGAACTCAATCTCTTCCCTGATCCATCATTTCTCGCTAAAAACGAGCTACCCACTAAGAGGTGGGGTCCCTGGAGAATCTGTCCTCTGAAGGAAGATGTCTCTGTATGTCCTGTAGAGTGTCTAAAGGTCTATATTCGTAGAACTTCAGACTTCAAGGGAGGTCAGCTCTTTAGAGGAGAAACTTCGGGATCAAATTTATCTTTAAATCAACTAAGGGCGAAGCTCACCTACTTTATTTGTAGAGCGGATCCAGACAGTAATCCCGCAGGTCATGATCCGAGAAAGATTGCTTCATCACTGAACTTCTTTCAGTACATGGACTTTGAGCGTCTTCGTTCATACACTGGATGGAAATCATCCACGGTGTTTTACAAACACTACGCAAAACAAGTGCATGAACTGAAACACTTTGTAGTGGCAGCAGGTAGTGTTTTAAAACCTGCCCCCTAATTTTTTGTGATACATTTTTTCGTTTGGGTCATCACTTGTCCTCGGACATGTTCTGAATAGGAATCATCCAGGATGTTCTACAAACACTATGCTTTGCTAGTCCATGATCTGAAGCAATATGTGGTGATGTCAGGTAATTTATTTACTCTGCTGTTTATTCTACGATGAAGAGATAATTGACTGGGACTGTCAATTAAGGGGTGAGGAAGTCATCCTTTTTAAGTATGCCTTCTTTTATTTATGTGTTACCATAGTAGCACTAGCTCTGTTTTAAAATCCCAGGTGTGGAATTATACAGATAGCTCTAGTGCCGGTGTATGAAGTACATAGGGCAGTTAATGGTAACCAGTACAGGTTTTATGAAGAGCGGTTATCTTTTACCTTCTCTTCAATCTAGAGTGGCATTTCTTAACTTCATTCCTTCAAGAAAGAAATACGATTCCTGTACTTGGTCCAGGTATAATCCCATTGTCAAACTACATTCGTTTTGCTAACTACCTCTTGTAGTCATTTATTTAGAATAAATGTCTATTTGAATGTAGTGCGTCCATCTTCGCCAGACAATTGTATCTATACATACCAGGCTTTTTATTTGCTTAGAATGCATCCTTCACATCTGTATGCATCTAAGGTTAGACATAAGAGACACTGATGTCTTTTTGACCAAATATACAACTTGAGACTATTTGTATATTCAGTGGATACTTAAGTTTGGTCATACTATGTATGTTAACCTTGAAATCCCTTTTCAAATGTCTAGATGACTCTTCCCTGTAGGAGGCAGGAAGCACTAACATTGTTTATGATTAGTGATGATGACATATAACGGTATTGTCACAAGTCTCATATGGTCAGTATGACCATTGAAAAGGTTGATATAAGGTTTAGGCACTGATGAAAAATCCACAGATACATTAATGCTTTGGTATGCTTCCATCAGCACGACATGGCTTGAGCCCAAAAAACGGATTTTGAGCGAAGCGAAAAATCCATTTTTGGGTGAGATAGCCATGTCATCCTGATGGACCCACCCATCTCTTCTGCAGAAGAGATCTTCAGTTCCCTCCCGTAGTACTGTATCTGTAACAGCCTATGCTCAATGCTACAAGGAATGGCCACTATCATGGGGATGGCGCTGTTGTACTATCGATAGTAGTAGGGAACGGGGATGGCCTTTGAAGGGCCCCCCTTTTTATTTTTGCCACACCTCTTCGAACGTAAACTCTATCTGGGGTGCAGATTGCTATGAGGTGTGCCATTACGTCCTTACGCGATATCCCTTCTTAGAATGTTAAGGGATATTCGCTCCAGGAGTTAGAATTCTGGGGACCTTCGGTAAATTCTCTGGGATATATCACTGTAGTCACATATAACCTAGGAAGCTGATAATGAAGGAACTTCCATCAGGACGACATGGTTATCTCACCCAAAAATAGATTTTTCGCTTCGCTCAAAATCTGTTATATATATATATATATATATATATGTATGTATATTTATATATATATATATATATATATATAAATATATATATATATATATATATATAGCCTATATGTGTGTGTGCGTATTCTTCCCGTGTATAGTAAAGTAACAGTAAAAACATATTTGTACTAAATATTCATGTACCGATTCACACGCACTCCTACACACGGACAGGAAAACGAATTGAACAGAGCTCAGGTAAATGAGATACAAAAAGACAAGGAAAAAATTATAGATACCATAAAGCATCAAAGGATATCGAAAGAAAAACTCCCAAACAAAAGAGAGACGACCAAAAGCAATGCGAAAGGTATAAGTGAGAGAGACCAATAGAAACTATAGCAAAGGGAAAAAGCGATGGACGGTGAGCAAGATAAAAATATGCAGGAAACGTAACTTTAAAAGAAAATATAAAAGTGACAGGAGAGGAAATGGAGATTAACAAAATGAAAAACACCTATATTGGTATACAGTTATAATCCATAGCTTTGGAAAAGTTTGACCTAGCTTTTTTAAGGGTGGGTTGTTATTGCTGAGTAGGATTTCATTGATTATATCTTTTAAAAAGTGAAAGATATCATAAGATTCTAGGATTGATTTGCCCTTAATTTACGCAAATTTTCTACAACGATGTTGATTTTCTATAGCTTCCTCCTCGATGACCTCTGCCAGTTATTTAAGGCAAAAGATAGTAAAGTAGAACTTATATATCAATTTTAAAGTTTGATTTTAATTTCAGGATTAATACCTTTTGAAGCTACGGAAATGTTGTTTGTGTCTACTATTGGCTAGAGGGTAAACATGGCAATACCGTTAATCATAACTAAATCTCACTCCTTTGTTTGCCTGACGAAAGACAATTCAACAGAGGATGGATTTAGAAGCTTTTCGGATTGAACAGGACGCCAGGACACTGGAAACAAAACAGGAATAACAAGGTATTAGAATAAATCTCTGTAGAGGTTTCCAATCAACATGTCACTCTGAATGTGTAGGACTGGAGGTCATAAAAGACGACGGCCATTTCAAGAATGAAAAAGGACACTCAAGTTCGTGATCCACGGATACATACCCAGCCGTTGTGAATTGCTTTATAGATTTGCCCAATCTCTTCTGATCTAAAAACGTCAAATCCAAGAGTGGCGGGAGACGTGAGAAGAAAAATATGAGGAGATTCTTTTGACTCCTGAATTGTTCGGGATGGTCCAAAAGGTTAGGGAAGTTCCAGACGGAATCATAGGAGAAACGGTACCTGACAATTTTCATGTCCCCCCAACTAGTTCTGATCCAATTCTATTGCTACTTTTAGACTGTGTTCCTCACAAGCTAAAGAATTTCTTTTTAGGTCAAAGGTTGCGGGTTTCAGTATTTAAACTGAGGATGATTCCGATTTATATTTGTTATTCTTAATTCTAATAAAAAGTAACATTGTGATTAACTAAAAGAATGACATGGCCCTCTCCACACAAGGTAAGAAATTGCTGGTGACTAATCAATTAATGATGCTTAAACACCTGACTCAAAGAATGCGAGAGAGAGACTGCTCGAACAGACTTTAACAACCTTTTTTTAATAAATTGCTCTTCACCCGAAGCAATGATAATTTATATTTAAAAATGAGATGGTATTTGGACGAGAAGTACGAGGACCGATTAAAATGTTAACAAAAAGATGGAAGGACCGAGAGGAAACGAAGAATATGTCAAGAATTTGAGAAGGATCGGCGAGATAAGGAAATTATCCCTAGAAGGCATGCAGAGGACGAGTCAAGGACGAACAAAGAAAAAGTTTGGTATAAAGAGTACAACCACACAGGTTGCAGGACCCTTTAGCAAAGGACCAAAATAAATGTTGGCAAGAAAAGGGAAGGATCAAGAGGAAATGGACAAAGGAAATGTCAAGGATTTGAGGAATCGGCGAGTTAGGGGAAATTTCCCCCAGAAGACGTGAAAACGAATCAAGGAAGGACGAAGAAAATATTTGGTATCAAGAGTATGAACAGACAGGTGTTAGTCTACGCATAGGAAAGGAGATTCCCTCTTCGACAACGAGTACCCAGAACCATTCCGGATTTTTTAGAATGGCAGTGACCAGATCTACGTTATAAAGATATCAGGAAAAAGGGGCAATATGAGGAAGGTGATATTACCTTCGAAACTGATACTTCAAGCACCTGGTTTCAACAAGAGATTCTTTATCCAAGTTTATGCATCAGATAACAGGACTAGAACTGTCTTATTGCAAGAAGGCAAGGAAGGAATTCTTCACCTTGTTGTATGTCGTCGAAGCTGAAGAAACATCATCGAGCCTACTCGATAGTCGAAAAGGAACTACTAGCGTCAATCAGAGCGATAAACATGTTCGAGGTCTATGTGAATGGACCAAAAAATTAAGCGATTACAGTGAATTCGGATATTAATCCTTTAACTTTTGGTAATAAGATGAAACATAATAATCAAAGGTTAACTAGGTGGTTATTATGCTTGCAACTGTATTGTATGATTGTAAAACATATATCAAGTAAAGATAACGTGGTTGCATATTATTTATCTCGGGATGAATAGAAGGATTCAGGCCCAGAATAAATAATCTTTTTTGGGGGGAGCTATCTTACGTAACTGGTCTTTTTTAGAGTAAATACCAGAGTTTATTCATGATTTTATTTATATTTTATTTTTGCATCCAAGGAAGGTTAGCTCCTTTTAGGTAGAGATAATTTTATTCTGTAAATTTCGTAAGATTCATCTTTAATTTCATTGTATTCTTTATTCAAGTCAGTATATGTAAATTTACGTTATTTTTAAGAATTCACTTTTTATTTCCCGTAATTTTGTTATGAAGTCTTACGTAAACTGTTTGAGTGTTATGTGACCATACGAAATACGAATAAAGGCTTATGTAATGTTCTTTTTTATTTTCTATGAGGTATTGTGTCATGTTTTGGAGAGAATACGCAATTGTTTTGGGTGCCATGTGCTTTGGAAGTTTCTGGAGGGCCCTAGTGCTGGGTTTTATCTTTTTTTATTTCGGGGGCAAAGCGTGGGGGGAGCTAGCTGACTGAGAGAGTTCGTCTCCCTGTTGCGGAATACACGTTCGACAGAGTAATAATTGGTAACTGACGCTTTTAGGCCAACCCCCCACGCTTCCACAGCGAATGGGACATTCTGGAAGTACCTAAGTTTCATATATTTAGCGACCCAGTGGATGGATAGATGGATAGAGATTTCTAGTGTTAATATCGCCATCACCCCCCCCCTCTCTCTCTCTCTCTCTCTCACTCTTGCACGCAGCTCAGAGTATTTTTTCAAAAGTGTTCA
Source organism: Palaemon carinicauda (assembly GCF_036898095.1). Lineage (NCBI taxonomy): Eukaryota > Metazoa > Arthropoda > Malacostraca > Decapoda > Palaemonidae > Palaemon > Palaemon carinicauda. The sequence continues at coordinate 15,921,966 of NC_090738.1, read as the reverse complement.
GTACTTATAGTGTGTCCTCTCCGAAGTGCTTTTGTACCCCAGCATATAAAGTGTGTAGTGAGTACTTATAAAAATTCTTTTAGAGATTTGTAAACGGCCCTGTAGGAAGGTGATATGTTCTAGTATTGTGGTCTGGTTATCTATGTTTATTAAGTATCAACTTAAAATATCGTACACAGATTTCATTTCGAGAGAAACAAGTGATCATATAATTCTCATAAGTGTTATTTTTTTTCTTAGTTCAAGGTTTATTCAGATATAATAGTTCAAGTCAAATTATTATATAATTTTCAGATCGTAACATGTTTGTCTTAATTTAGGGTTTGTTCAAGTGATTTATTTTCACTTTTTGTAAGTTCATTCAAAGTTTTATAATTTATATAGAATATATTTACTTTTGTTAAGAGTGTATTATTCCAATCACCATTGTTTAAAATTGTATTCACTTGTATCCTGTTATGAAGCGAAGTTATTAGAGTTACTTGAATATTCGTAATAATAATTAACCAGTTTTGTTTTCAGTGTACTTAAGAGACCTTTAATATTCAGTGGTATATATACTGCTTTCTGGGAGTTATTTAACTGTCTCAGAGTTCGTGTAATAATATTTCAAGGTGTAACATTGGTAATGTAAAAGTAAACAGGTGAATCTGGAATTAGAGACGTTGTTTACCTTGCCAGCTGTAATATATATACATACATACATACATACAAACACACACATATATATATATATATATATATATATATATATATATATATGTCTGGTTCCCAGTCACGAGTGATTGTATAATATATCTTTGATGCCCAGACCTGTGAGCATTCATCATATAATATATCTTTGGTGCCCAGACCCGGGAGCAATCATTGTATAATATATATATATATATATATATATATATATATATATATATATTTATTTATATATATATATGTATATATATATATAGATATATATATATATATATATATATATATATAAATATATTCATACATGCATATATATATATATATATATATATATATATATACATATGTATGTATGTATGTATGAATGTGTAGGGCATGTATGTGGTTGTATAAGTGTGTACGTTTCTGTGCATTTAGAAATCGTGAAAGCTGACATGTGATAGGTATGAAATATGTGTTATATCTACGATGGGAAAAGTGAAAATATTTTATTTTCAGTTACCTCTTTAACACTCCAATGATTAAACACTAAACGAAAATTACATAAATGTAACTGTTAAACTTACATGTCCTTATATCACACAAGGTAACCAAATAGTTAAGCCAAAATAAATACATTTCACTGTTTAGCCTAAGCTCAAAGGGCCAGTTACAAAATATTATGTTTTACAAATGCTCACAGTAACGCAATACACTTGATATATTCAATGGATTCGTCAACATTTGAACGCACTTCACACGATATATGTTGGTTAGAAATCATTAATCATGTTTGAGAGCACACACACTTGCACTTGGGAGGAGAGAGGGGGGGGAAGAGCAATGTCTCTTTCAAAGGAACAGGCTGGATCTCTTCTGCTGCTTATGCATTCCTGGGGGCATAAATATATACTTATACATATATATCTATATATATATATATATATATATATATATAT
>NC_090738.1:15912838-15915338 GCF_036898095.1 Palaemon carinicauda | reverse complement strand
TAACCCAAAAGGGCGGGGCTTGTTTCCCAACTTGATACAAAAAAATCTATGGCTTATAGGGTAACCTCTATGGAAAGTTAGCTATTTGTTGGTGGACTGAAAGTGAATGTTAGTGAAAGTTGCAATTAGTTTAGAACAATTTCGAATGATGGGGTGGTAACACGATTTGAAAGGAGCAACTTCACTTGGCTTATTACAGGGTATGCAGATAAATGTTATATACGAACTCCAATGAAAATAATCATAATTATAATGGTAACACAGTGTGTTATTATTACACAATGTCAAAATATCGATTCAGTTAATAATTCATTTTACTTCTTGTGATCAGCATTGATTTTATTTGTTTATAATTGATTAATATATTTTTATAATTTCTTGACTTGAAACAACAACAACAACAACAACAACAACAACAATAATAATAATAATAATAATAATAATAATAATGATAATAATAATAATAATAATAATAAAGTAGAAAATAAATATAATTTTCCAGCACAGCTAAGGCCTAAGCCTCCACCGTAAAGGCGAAAGGAAGTTTTCAAGTTATCGGTAAACAAATTTTGTTATTCCCCAAGTGCTCGGGAAATTGGCCTTTGATCTTGACAGTCTTCTACTAAACTTCCGTAGTTTCCTCAAGTAGCAGCGAAGTACTTTGGTTTAATACCGTTTTTTTTCTTTCCTATAGTTGGTATTTATTTTACTGCATTTCATCAATTAGCTTTTTAACTTTATCACTTTATTGTGGTTCATGTAAATATAAAAAATAATCATTAACACTTTTGTAATATTTATTTTAATTCTTATTCATATTATGATTGTTTTTGAAGATTACCGTTTGTATTATGATAATCATTGATAGGATTGTTGCTATTAATATTAAGAATCTTAATATCGTATTTATATTTATTGATACCTTTGTAGATTTTCTTTTTATAATTTTTTTTTATTATTATTTTTTTTTCCTAAATCATTATCATAATAGTCAGCTGCTGATTATGTAGTATAATATGTAATGTTAAAAAGACTAATGACTGGATATTATTATTTCAAGTTTTTCTGGCCGATTTATGTAGTATATCACAAAAAGAAATTGAAGCAAATATAAAAGATTTCCCATATGTTTAGCCAACGATAAAAATCCTTTTATGATTTATCGTCCGCAAATAATGCTTCATACTACCCCAACTAATTCCATTCCTTTTCTTGAATCTTCTCTTCCATAGCAGCAATTATTCTTCTTTTAGAAACCAGAAACCTACAGGGAAGTTAAGTCAGTAGTGATAAAAAAGAATTATCTTCTTTTAATCTCAAAGTAGAGATAACCTATCTTGGCTTTACTGTCTTAGACAGGATCGGTTGGCTTTATAGGTTTAAAGACCACTAATAAATGGCAGAAACAAGGGACAGTGATATTTCCCTAGCTAGCAGGATAATTCCCTAGAGACTGACCATATATACATATGATCAGCTACACACAAACTAGGCCCTGGAAGAGCCAAGCAATGGCTGCTGATGACTCACCAGGTAGACCTATAGGCTTCCCTAAATTCCCCATCCTTAGCTCACAAGGATGGTTAACTTACAAACACTACAATAAACTATGAAGCTTGGGCGGGATTCGAACTTCTATCCGGAAGAACCATAGGCAGGGACATTTCCAATAGGCCACCACAACCATACATCTACGTATATAGTATTAAGGTGTATGAACACCACTCTATATACTGTAGGCCTATTCTAATCCCGATGGAACTAAGTGAGAGGTGCAATTTTTGAAATCACAAAACAGGACGTTTAGATATGTCCTGGCTTGATTTTAGGGAGGATCCACCGAATTTAATGGTTTGGTTGCCATTTTGATACTATTGAGATGATTAGTGGTTCACTGATATAAAAGTAGGGGATGTGAAGTCATCATCCCTCTACCTACAGTAACCAGGAGATAAAGACCTGAGAACATAACTGTTCCACCTACTTCATCTGCCCTGTGAACAGAACTGGATCTCTTTTGTTCAAGGATATCATTAGATACTTTCTCTTCTCATGTCAAGAAAAGGATGCTTACTGTGTCCTAATCTTGAGTATATATAGCTATGGATCTAAATGGCTTTTTCTTAAGAGTAGAACAGCTTTGAATTTGTTCAAGCCACCCATATATAATTACGTCTAAAATGCCCCGTGTAGGCACATGGAGCACCTTTAATATTCTAAATTACATCATATAAACTTAAGACAGTCCTTAACAGTGTACGATTAGGGGCAGTGTGCTACAATAAATAAGAGGCTCAATTTCATTATCTTTTTCTTTCAGTTTTGTTTTTTATAAAAATATTTACAACAAATCTTTACTGCTACTAGCTACAAACCTATCAGACCTGACGCTAAGGGTTAGGAGTCACAATAATGTCCGACACCTGATAGAGTATTAGTTGTAGTTGTATTATCCCGCTTACTTCTTACTGTGTATGCTCTACAAAAAATCCCTTGATTG
>NC_090738.1:15897838-15907838 GCF_036898095.1 Palaemon carinicauda | reverse complement strand
TCCTATATTTTTCTCTATTTCCCATCCTCTTCTATTGCCATTTTTCTTTTTACTTTGCTTCGTTACTCTTCATTTCCCGACTTCCTTAATTCCATATTTGATTGATATTTGCTGCTTTTTTTTCATTCTTATGTGATTTTTTTTCTTTACCAACAGCTTGGTTTTCTGACCTTTATTTGATCACTGAATGTATTCTTCTCTTAACATTTAGTTTCAATTTATCCACACTTTTTTATTACTTTTCTTATCTTTAACTTTATAATTTCTTATCATATTACCAATTACCACCTTACGTCGTTACTATCTTCCTGCTTATTTCCTTACTCATTACTTTGTTACCTTTCTTCCTCAGTTTCTCAAAACTTACCTTATTATTTTGTTTTCTCGCACTCAATATTTCATTATTGCTTAATTCCATAAGTTTTATCAAAAGAAAAATTACATCGTTTCCATACATTGTTTTCTTATTTCCATATTTTCCTACTTCTTCCCTAATCCTTCTTTTGCTACTCATTCCTTACCATAGCACCCCTTATTTCCTCACGTCCACTCTGCCTTACTGTAATTTCCATATTGCCAGAGTAAATGGCTTCGTGTGACCAGAATCGTAAAGTTCCTCGCTTTTGGCGATAAAGCCAAAATTATGAGTTTTTTGGGAATATGATGGATTTGAGACGGAGGATCCAAATGGCATCTTGAGAAGATGAAGATCTTCCCGTGTGATGCTGGAAGCATTTTTTTTCACTTTGTGGTTTTGATAATTTCCTTCTAATTTGGTTTGTTTATGTAACTATTAAGAAGTTGATATTTTCAACTAATTCCGTGACGGGGTATGAATAAGGAAGGTTATCATTTTCCAAATTGTTTCACTTAAGAAGAAATTATATATCCTTTCTTCCAAATGATGTAATTCATTTCTATATATCTTCACTCCAACTAACTTCAGTAATTTTGAGGTCTTATTGGAAAGACCCTTGCCTAGCGTTCTGCAGGAATGGGGTTCGACCCCAATCGAGCTCGGTAGTTTCTTGTAGTGTCTAAAACCTAACCGTCTTTGTGAGCCCAACATCAGCCATTGCCTGGCCTTTCCTGGTCATATTTTGGGGCGGGTGGGGCTTGGGCGGTGATCATATGAATATATGATCAGTCACTAAGGCATTATCCTGCCAGCTAGGACAACGTCCTTGTTCCTTGCCTCTTCCATTCATGATCTGCCTTTATACCTTAATTATTATTATTATTATTATTACTTGCTAAGTTACAACCCTAGTTGGAAAAGCAGGATGCTATAAGCCCTGGGAAAATAGCCCAGTGAGGAAAAGAAAAAGGAAAAAAATAAAATATTTTAAGAACAGTAACAGCATTAAAAAATAATATTTCATTTATAAAATTTAAAAACTTCAACAAAAAAAAAAGAGGAAGAGAAGTATAATAGCATTGTGTACTCAAGTGTACCATTAACCTTTAAACGAGTCATAACATCACATTCTTTCAATTAAATCATTCCAAATAACAGGGATGTGCAAAGGTGGGGAGGGGGGTGCTGGGGTGCCCAAGCACCTGTCCCTTTGCTACTGTATTAAAAGTGCCCTTTTTAGAGGGATGTATTATAGGCCTGTCGCCTGTGCCGCCTATCTGTGTCAATAATAATAATAATAATAATAATAATAATAATAATAATAATAATAATAATAATAATAATAATAATAATAATAATAATTATTATTATTATTATTATTATTATTATTATTATTATTATTATATAATAATAATAATAATGATAATAATAATAATAATAATAATAATAATAATAATGATAATAATAAACAGGAGCTTGTAGAAATGGGTATTATATCTTGGCAACACTGGGTCACCCAAAATCAGCTGACTATATGTCTCACTGCCTGGTAACACTGGGGCCAAGGCAAGCTCAGCTGAGCAAAACTGACAACAGGCCAGGTAAGCTTTCCTGGTTATCTTAACTGGTATTGCCTCTGCATTAAGGCCTTAACTCCTTTTTTAGCTATAAAAAGTGTAATAACAATAATAGGGAGAGAGACACTGGACCAAGTGAGTCTAGTAAATTAATAGATTTGGAGAGGAAAATACGACGAGGGCCACAGTAAAGGCCCATTCACACGACCCGTTTTCTTTCCGACATGCTGGGTGGTGGCTAACCGCTGTCGAAGTGTTGTGCATTCACATGAAGCGTTCCGTATCCATTTACCAGCGCGCGGTTTTCATTGTTTACTTAGACACTGTCACGTGAGGACCGAGTAAATTACAATAATTTTGACACTACAAGATGTTGGTTGATAACAGGGTTGATAAAATAAGTTATGCAACTTCTTTATACTTTATGCACCATGCTAAGAATATCAAAATTATGATAAATTCACCTGTTTTATTTAATGGTTCTCTAGTCATTTTCCATATCTTTTCTTAATGTAAATTATTTCTGTACATCTTGTTTGCTATGCCAAACCTCTCCTCATACCCTTGAAAAAGTTCAATTAACCTCTAATACATGGTGTCAACAACAAACTAACTAATTTCTCTGACTCTTTACTGTGAGGAAAAGTCGAGGTAGTAAGCCACGAAACGATCGAGTACGATACAGGTCCTCGTTCACAAGAAACATCATCCACCCATTGGTTGGGACGGGTGGCTAACAGCCGTCAAACCGGACGAGGTTTCTTGAAAAGAAAGCCGAGCCGACTCGGAAGGCTGACGTCCGAGGGCCGCCGTCAGCCTAACGGGTCATGTGAACAGTTGCATTTGAATACACGTAAGAAAGCTAGACGCCAGTTAACCGACGGCCAGCCTGTCGGAAAGAAAACGGGTCGTGTGAATCGGCCTTAACGTGGACTGGAACGGTGAACGGTACAGGTACCGGTATGATTCATCGTAGGTGGCCATTAACCTACTGATTGAGACACATGCAGCTTGTGTTCCATTTCATTTCTTGCATGATGTGTGCAATTAAGTTCTTGAGCTGCACGTGATATTTAGTTTTCAATTTTTAAATCAACGATACCCAACTGGATGGTGAAAAAAATCTGTTCATTTCTCATTTTCGTTTCTATTCTCTTTTTTTCTCCATTTAGCATTCGAGAATCATGATTTTGTCGTGTTATTAATGATGTTTATGCTTATCTGAGTAAATATTGATAACTAGGAATCGGCGATCATGTTGTGGGTCCAAAAAGCCATGTATTAGCGAAATATGCTGATAAACATGCTGTAGATGAAGAATGAAGGCTCCTCTATTTAAACAAAGAAATATCGAATCAAATTAATATGACAAAGTCAAGAAATATTCTATTAAATAGGAAAATGCTGTAGGATAGCAATACTTTCCCAATATTGCTTTAGTCATATCCCCCTATTTTCTCTACTATACTTCAATGCGACAGTTGAGCGCTTTTTTAGCCAAATGAATATAACAAAAACTGCTGAGATATCTTCTCTTAAAATGAAACATCACATGGGATAATGCATGTAACATACCATAAGAAACACTGGACTTGAAAGTGTCTTCTCATACACTGATTATTGATGGCAAAATGCTGAAAGCAACCAATAATATCACACATAATGCAACATGTACAGAAGTTTCAGATATGTGATTTCATGGAGTTCGTAAGAAAGGTATGAAGGGTATAGCAAAAAGTTTAATTTCTACATTCATTTATTTTTGCTTCCTTTGAAGAAAGGATATGGATTTCTGTACGTGTGTAATCACGTGTACCTTTTATTGTGTTATTCTTGTCGATAGGTATTTTACACTGATGCTTAAAATTTAGGGTAATTGACTCAAATTTAGGGTAATCCTGATTTTGTTTCTTGGAACCTTGATTTTCTAATTCTGTTATATTAATGATCTTATGTATACCACGGAAGGAGAGAAGAAAAAAAGGAGCAGGAGCGGAGCAGACAAGATGCTGCCAAAGGTAGCAGAACTCTTTATGACTGGATGAAGCCGAGAGTGGCAGCTTCAACATCAGAGCAAGTGAAAGAGGAGGAGGAGAGCTGGGAGGAGACTCAGGAGAATGAAGAGTCAGAAGCTGAAGATATGGAAGCAGACGACGAGCCAAATGAAGCGGACAGTTCAGATAACTTAGAGCAACAAGTTGCTCCACAGGAGCCCCAGACTGAAGCAAGAGCAGAAGTGCCCTTAGTTGAAAAGCCATTTTCCATGCTACCTGAATTACAGTATTCAAATGACCCTGCCCATGTTGTTAATTATAAGATATATATTAGTGAGTCTTTCATCAGACTCTGCAATAATTATGGCCCATGTCAACCAGTAATTTCATATCCCAAGAATGTAGAGGGACGATCGTATCAGAGGAAATGGTGTGAAAGGAACTCATGGTTGGAGTATTCACCTCAGAAAGATGCCATGTTCTGCTTCAGCTGTTATCTGTTTTTGGATGAGGAAAAGTACAGGGGCCGAGCAGCTTGGAAATCAGAGGGCATAAGCCGTTGGAGGACAGCTTTAGAGAAAATAAAGGAGCATGTTAGTTCAGAATCTCACATGATTGGTATGGTTCGGTGGAAAGGGTTTCAAAGATAAGCATTACATATCGCTTTAAAAACAGCTAATCAGGAAGTAAAAGAAATACTGAAATACTGAAAAGACCCTAAATGTCATTGCTTTCAAATAGGACTCAGAATGACCTGATCAAGGCTTTGGCCATTTCAGTTAGAAGGGTGATATTAGAAGAAATTCACAAGAGCAAGATCTTTTCCATCCTCATGGATGAAACAACTGATGTGTCACATACAGAACAGGTCTCTTTTGTTGTGATATATGTACATGACTTCAAAATAAAAGAACATTTCATACAAGTATTCAATGTGCAATCAACAACTGGTGAAGCACTGGAGAAAGAAGTGATCTCTATGCTTAATAAAAATAACCTGAACATAGATGATATGCGTGGACAAGGAAATGATGGGGCAGCAAATATGAGTGGAATATACAATGGATTACAGTCCAGACTCCAAAAGCAGAACCCAAAGGCACTCCATGTACACTGCCATGCACACAGCCTAAATCTAGTATCAGTCGAAAGTGCAAAATCAAGTACTCATTTTGCAGCTTTTTTTCAGTTTGGTGGAGAAACTGTATGCTTTAATTGCTAACTCTTCAAAAGGGTATGCTGCTTTCATGGAGATCCAGAAAGCAATGTATCCAGAAGACCGTCCACTTGACCTTAAGAAGCTATCAGACAAAAGATGGGCTTGCAGAGAGTCAGCTCTTAGAACTATGAGGAAGGTCATCCAGCTCTGAAGCAATTCTTAGAAGAGATAGTCCAAAAACATCCTCCTGATGCATCAGCAGGGTGTCAGGGAATTTCATGTTAGTAACACCATCTATTGACTGGATTTGAAGTTACAGTATTTACGAAGTTTCTGTTAACGTTTTTGTCCTTTGTATTTTCAGTTCCATAACAGACTTGGAAAAATAAATTTTGTATTTTCTTTAGTCACGTTATAATCACCTAAGCGTGCAGTAAGTGTTTACAAGGAATATTGTTATATCAGTTTTTGTGAAATGTTTATCTTTAAAGTTTTCATGTCTTTAAAAGTTTATTTAAAATTGTCTATAAGTGCATATTGAATTAAGTCTTTACGAATTAAGTTATTAATCATAAGTGTAGTTGAATTTCACAAGGTATGTTTCTTTCCTTTTGTTTTCAGCTAGGGTAATCCTCGACCCTTGGGGAAACAGTGCATGACCTTAAACAATCCCGGACCAATTGATGCACTTTTTGGAAATACTTGAACTATAATCACAGGTTCCCGCTGTTACATTAAAGCATACGTTATATAAGTGACTGTGAATCCGAAATTCAAATTGGTGTATTATTTACCGTATGATAAATGTCAGACCCATGAACAGTGACTTGTGTTATCTTTTGTGTTGTAAGCTTTATTTTTCTTGAGCAATTGTTGAGGTATTTATTCGTAACAAGACATTTGGTGATTTAATATTTTTGTAATTGATATTAAAAGGGTGTCAGACAGATAAGTTACTCAATATTTTTGTTGTTCGTTATTTGTTTATTTCCTTATTTCAATATTCTCTTTTAATTTCATAATCCATAGTGGTGTTAACATATTAAAATTTGTAATTAAACATTATTTCTAAATTACCGAATTTGTTTTACCATACCTAATCACAAATAAGTAGTATTATCTTTACCAGGGAAAAAATGTCTAAGGAATTCCCTGACACAGGGGATGCCTCAATATTGCTGCAAAGTATTAACTTTTAATTTCTTGTCGCCACCCCAGTTTTTCAAGAAACTGTGTATGCCTCTAATGCCCTACAACAGAAAGACTTTGATTTGGCTGCCTCCTACAGAATTGTGGATGGAGTGCTACAAAGTTTGAGAGAATTAAGAAAGGATGAGAAGTTTCAGGAGATTTTTACGAATGTTAAAGAGAGCTGAATCCATGGCCATCGACCTCCACTCTGGGATTCCTGGACAAGGCATTAGATACAATATAACAAGACCTACAAAGAAGATTTAAAGGTGGAGACAACACATGGGGTATCCTAAATGCCTTTCATTGTATGACAGCCCAAGATAACTGGAAAGGACCTGTGAATGAAGAGGCATTCAAGTCATTGCAAAAATTATGGCAGTTTTAAGAGTTAGAAGAAGTAGACAAGCTACGGTTGGAATTAAAGATCTTCTATTCCTCATTTCCTTGCCTGCCACAAAACACTGCAGCTACAATGCTCAACCTGATGAGAGAAAACAATGTCCAGGAGATATTGCCACTTATGCTTGAACTTTTAAAAATGTTTGCCACTCTACCTGTTACAACTGCAACAGTGGAAAGGACCTTCTCTAAACTCAAGCTGGTGAAGACAAAGCTTCTCAGCCTGTCCAGTAAGGAGAGGTTATCTGATCTTTTGTTGCTAGCAGTTGAAAAGGATATCACAATCAACAATAGTGAAGTTATCAGCATATTCAAAGAAATGGTACACATAAGGGTTCTCTTATAAATATAAAATTATAAGATCTGGTTATTAGCCAAGTGTATTGATCATGCTGATTGATTTTCTTGCAGTCATTTATGAAAAAGTAATATATATAATTTTTCTTCTGCTAAATTCCCTAGTTCTACTGGTAGTCAGTACTGTAGATTTTATGCTCAAAAAAAACATTAGCCCACTGGTACCTATGATATCAGTCATGTTCATCTCTTTCTTGAATTGTTCATGAGTAGTTTAAATAAATTTGAAAGAATATTGAGCCGGTATATATTAAGCCTCATTCATTTCTATATTTTGCCCTTTTTTTCACTTGAGCACCTGCCCTGAAAAAGTTCTCTGCACGTCCCTGCCAAATAACATCACTCGAAACTACAGAATTGCCACTCTAACTTCACGCGAAGAAGAGTAATGGAGACAGTTACTTACTCGGAAACTACTTCCCCTTCAACTCTATCCATTTATTACGGTGGGAAATATCTTCTCTTCTCATGACGTCGCTGATGAAACGTGGAACTAAAGAGAATCCTCTTCGGAGGAGATAGGTGATGAGAAACGACCACATGGTCTTCTACTCATGATTTTGGGAATTTTGTTTTTCTTTAATTTTTTTTCTTTCGTTTCATTTATGGAATTTATTTTTAGTTTTTATTTTTCATTTCTTTAATTTTACTTTTTTTTCTATTTTTTGTTTTAATCTCTTTCATCCCAAGCATTTTAATGTTAGTTTCTCCAACATTATACATCTTTGTTTAACCCTCGTCTTATTCCATAGGTATTTTTTTATTTCTTATTTCTTATTCCATTGATTTATTTTTTATTGCTTTATTTATTTTCCTTCATTTTCTTTATGCTTCTTAATCCTCATAATACTTGTTAGCCAGCTTTTCATTTTATTTTATCTATTTTTATTCAATTTCTTTAAAGTGTATTTTCAGGACCTTTCCCCCTTTTAATTTCATGGGAACGCGCCCCCCCCCCCTCCCCCTACTTTTACCCTCTTATTTTATGTATCATTTTCTTTCTCATTCCTCAAGATTTTCATTTTTTGTTGAAACGCTTTTACCAAAAACAAGTAATTCCTTTCCTTGCCCAGATTAACAATAAACGAAAATAGACACGACACCGCAAACAGAAAAATAAGACAAATTCGAAAATAGTTCTGAACATGAGAAATAGAATAAGCAAAGGATAATACCCACTCTTATAATAGAAAACAAAAGTCTGGGAAATACTTAAAAAAAGAATATTGTAACTGTTACTATATTTTTGCTGACTATTATTATTATTATTATTATTATTATTATTATTATTATTATTATTATTATTATTATTATTATTATTATTATTATTATCATTATTATTATTATTATTATTATTATTATTATTATTATTATTATTATTATTATTGTTGTTGTTGTTGTTGTTGTTGGTATGGTTGTCTTGCTTTTAATAAAAAAATCTGATTTTAGTGATATAATAATAATAATAATAATAATAATAATAATAATAATAATAATAATAATAATAATAATAATAATAATAATAATAATAATAATAAACTATCATTATCATTTCCTCTTCTTTACTACTCTTCACTCATCCACTAACCTAAAGTATTATATTTCCAAACGAGCCTGAGTCAGTAAACAATTATTCTATTAAAACCCACGTAATTGATATCACCATGAAATTATGCTAATTCAATTCACTCTGATCCGAGGTCTCCTATGAACAGAAGCGCAATGAAACTTAATCAGGGAAAATGTTTGAAGTTTATTTTCTATTGCGTTCCATTTCGAGATGATGTATCGCATAAAAGTGACCTGAATAATAAGAAAGTGTTGGGATGGATACAATTATGGAGAATGCAATATACTGCTCTGTCTCCCACAGTTAAAGTGAATTTAATTAAGAAAAATGGCCGTTGTTTTGGTTAGTCTATTTGTATTTTGAGAGAGAGAGCTTTATAAATGATAAAAATATTGGTAATTAATTATTTTTACATATAATTTTGTTTTAAAATACTGATCCTTTACTTCGTATTTGTGCTCTTGTTTTTTTTTTTTTCATACAAATTTTCTCATCTACAGCAATTCTTTCTCTTATGTGATGTTGCTCTAACCCGGGTTGTAACGCACTCAGCTAGCAATGTGAGTGGACAACCTGTAACCTGACGAGTATGGACGAGTGCGCTCGCTCAAAAGAATTAGGTAACCATATCCTATTTTTTTTTCTAAGCTGGAATAAATATACGAAGGTTGGAGTATTTTTCTTACTTCTGAATGGTTGGACGTCAGTTTGTCTTAAGTCATCAATTTCTGTACATTCAACTCTATCATTAATATACGGTTACAGACTTAACAGGTGGTATTATAAAATTGGTATATATAATAATTAAATTCATTATATAAGTGATATAATTACTATCTAAATTAATTGTAAATAAGGTGCTTCTACAATACATATTGAATTAGTGTGATTATATACTAATTCATTTCGAATAAAAGTCGAAACTGAAGTCTTGGAACAATGTTCCAAACACAGAAATTTAAATATTGTTAATTTCAAACGCTAATTATATCGTAATTATTATTGAAATAACTATCAGATTTTTATAGCAAATTTAGAAAATAAAATGATGATGAGGAACATAGAAATATATCTCAATAAAGAGACGGAGCTATAATATGGTATTCAATGTATTAGAGTGATCCACATAGGGGGATTAGGCTATCTAATACTCCATAGAATATTACAAAGTGCAAAATGATTAGGAAGAGAAATGGCAAATGCAACCTAAAGTTATATAATAGTTATATAATACTGAATAACAGTCAAACTTTAGCATGGCAGTAACAAAACAAACAGTTCAAGTTTATCATTTTTACAAACGGCTTTTCGATATTTTTGATAATATTAATTATAATCCTAGTAAGTGAAATATTAATAGGTTTGAAATAAAAAACTACGAATGAAATAGGC